>NW_023244445.1:0-1702 GCF_002007445.2 Ailuropoda melanoleuca
GGAAGGAAGGAAGGAAGGAAGGAAGGAAGGAAGGAAGGAAGGAAGAAGGAAGGAAGGAAGGAAGGAAAGAAGGAAGGGAGGGAGGGAGGGAGAGAGGAAAGACAGGAGGAAGGGGGGAAGATGGGAGAAAAGAAAGAAAGGAGTTCCTAGTTTGGAAACAAGTGGCTTATTTTATTAAATGGGGACCTTCAGGATTATTATATTTTTTTTTCAAATTCTCTTTTTGTGTGCATGATAACAGAACAGAGACTCTGATTGAAGAGAATCCTTATTATATACCTGTAATGAAATAAATTACATACAAATTTTGTTTGTAATTTTGGTACTCATTAATTCCAGAATATCTGTTGTCTTTTGTTACACCCTGGTTACGTGATCAATGTCCATATAAACATTGTCATCATTGTCACTAGTCTTTATTCAAGCTTTTAATTACCAAAATTTACTTCTCTGATGACATCTTTTTTCCTTTGTAGGAAAATTTGGTAAACAAATTTTCAGTACTGTTGAGGTGTAAAGTAGATATTAGTATAGAAACTGTACTGAAAATTTGTTCACACATTCTCCACTTTTTAACCTATATTCAACTTTTAAACATTGTAGAACCGGTGTCTCCTAAGTCAGCTGAGAACATTCATGGTAAAACTGGCACATATCTCAGTGGCTACACAATAGGCAATTTGCAAACCACATTTGCTTGACCTCCCGCATATTCATCAGGTTTTATTTATTCCTACTTTACACTCCATCTTCTTTGTTTTCTGATATGCAATTTTGTTTATGGCTCCTCATTTACTCCCATTTCTCTTGTTAATTACATTCAGTGTCAAGCTATATATTTTCTGCTCTTTAGGAGTTCAAATTTCTAGGTTCCACTCTACACAGTCTCTTTGAGGGACTCTTCCACTTCCATAATTTCAACTATTACTTATCATCAGGGGGCTCCATTACCTTGAACTTTACTGAGGACAACACTCTTCATTTTAAAATCCACTATCAAGTCACTCCGAAGATGTCTGAAACTGTATTAAACTCTTCCTACCTCCACACCCCAATTGAATTCTCTACGGGACTAACACATATCAAGCCTCAAAGTAGCCTCTCCTCAGGGTAATGCTAGGTTTACACTGTTTCCTTGCCCTCCACATTCAATTAGTAACTACATTCTATAAGTCTCCCTCTATAAAAGTTTTTGATCCACAAATCTTTTAATTCAGACAATTCTCATTTTTCACCTGAATTATTCCAAAACTTCCTAAATTACTTCTACCTCTCTAGATTTGCCCTCCTGTCCCCTGTAATTAGAGTTTTCTTTCTAAAACACAAATGTAATGATGACACTTTCCTGGTTAGAAATCGTCAATGAAGCTTCATTGTAATATTTATGGCCCTTCATGGTCTGACTGCTGCTTACTTCTCAAGGCCCCTCGTACATCCCTTTCTCTTGGCCTCTACATTATTTAATTCTAATCATTATATTTGAAAACGTTTATGATTCTTACTTCCTTCTGTTTCAATTAAAATGTAAGCTTGATAAGGAGGATCGTATCTTAATGTCTTTGTATCTCAAAGTCTTTGGTACACGTTAATTTATTAAAAATACGTTAATTATAAACATATGATTGGATACTGGGTGAATGAAATCCACTACTTGTTAATACTAAGTCAGCTTCATGTTTATATAAAATAAACAGCACACAAA
>NW_023244446.1:0-1702 GCF_002007445.2 Ailuropoda melanoleuca
TTTTTTTTTTTTTAAGATTTTATTTATTTATTTGAGAGAGAGAGAGTACAACGAGGGGGAGGGGCAGAGGGACAAGCAGACTCCGCACTGAGTGCACAGCCTGACAAAGGGCTTGATCCCAGGACCCTGAGATTATGACCTCAGCTGAAAGTCTGAGCCACCCAGGTGCCCCTTCTGCTAGGTTTTTAAACACCCGATTTTGCAGTTTATCTGACTTGTTCTGCTTGTTAGGGTAGGAGTGGCGTGTTCTCTGGTTTTCTACATCCAAAGGAGAAGCAGAAGTCCTGCCTGAATTTCAAATCACAATCTAACCATACTGCACCTATCCTGGCTGTTTGAGTTTGAGTTAGGAAGTTCATAGAAGGTGTTAAGGAGAGACAAAGGCGACAACTCTATCAAGACATGACACAAAACCCTGCAGTTAAAAAGTAGGTATGAAAGTATATGAAATGTGATGTATTTGAGGTGCAACTGCAGTCTAGGTAACAGTAAGAATTATTGGTATGTAGTATTGTATGTCATTGTTTGTGTTGATTTCTACACTGTTTCGAACAATTCATTAAAAAACTGATCGCACACATAGCTTTTCCAATCTGTAAATGTGTTCACTTCCTATATTAAGGCACCTTCCCCTGTACCTTGTAACCCCAGAGCCATGACTAAATTTACAATTTAAACTAAATCAAGCACAAACAGTCACTGATCATTTTAATATTGGGGGTTTTAAAGGACACATTATGAAGAAATTAAAATGCAAAAAGCAGCACAGAGTTAAATTAAATTATTTATTATGGAAAGATTAGTCAATCTAGTTACTTCCCTAAATTTTGCATGAATAAAATATTACACAAAATTTCCTTTTGGGTGATCAGTATATAGATCAGAAACTCCCTGAAGAAGCTATATTAATAAAGTTAACTCATTCCTTATTAATGCTCCAGGCATTTTAACAACATGCGAAGTGAAATATCCACCTCAAAAATGACTTTAATGGTAAGTTATTTCTTTGCTTCATGTACACAATGGATAATTAGTTCAGGAAAAAAATCTCAAAGGGAGAAAAAATAGCCAACTGTGAAATTCACAAATACTTTTTTGGATTGGGTACAAATGCTATTCAGGCCAATACCAGGGATGCATAAATTCTTTCTATCCTATTTACAATCCAGTCTTGATTAGTTAGGAGCTCATTTTCCAGTTTGTGAATTATCTAGGTCTTTGATTCTTCTCTTCCCTCTGGCTGATTACCTTTACCATTTCTCTGCTCATTAGCACCTCCACCAGAAGGGGAAGAAAATCCAGGTGAAAAGAAAAAGCTAATCATACATGAACATTTTTGAATACTCTGAAGCTTGACTTTTAAGAAATAATTTTCTATTGTGTTTATACGTCAGATGTTCTGTTATCAAACTGAAATTCTACCACTTACAATCTGAGAAAAATCCTTGAGAAATTACTTATCTTCATCCAGTTATCAGATTGTAGTATGAAATGAGGATGATATTCATGCCTTCCTTACAAAGTTATTATGAAATCAACTCAGAGAAACAGAAATTTGTGTACTACAGGGGCGCCTGGGTGGCATAGCGGTTAAGCATCTGCCTTCAGCTCAGGGCGTGATCCCGGCGTTCTGGGATCGAGCCCCACACCAGGCTCTTCAGCTATGAGCCTGCTTCTTCCTCTCCCACTCCCCCTGCTTGTG
>NW_023244447.1:0-1507 GCF_002007445.2 Ailuropoda melanoleuca
AGCTGCCGATGGCTATTATCCAAAAGACCAAAGGAACAAGTGTTAGTGAGGATGTGGAGAAAAGTGAACTTTTAGACCGTTGGTGGGACTGTAAAGTGCTGCGGCTATTATGGAAACCAGTATGAAGCTTTCTCAAAAATTGACAATAGAACTAACATATGATCTAGCCATCCCACTTCTGGATATATATCCCAACAAAATGAAAACAGGATCTCAAAGAGATACCTGCAGTCGCATGTTCACTGCAGCATTATTCACAGTTGATGGGATGTGGAAACAACCTGTCTGTGAACAGATGACTCCCTACACATATATTTTCATATTGCATATAAGTGTATAGCGTGTATATACATATTATATATATTGTATGTATGCATGTGTATCTATAAAAATGAATATTGTTCAGCCTTAAAAAAAAAAAAAAGGAAATCCTGCCATTTGTGAGAAGATGGATGAACTTTGAGGGCTTTATGCTAAGTGAAATAAGCCAAACACAGAAAGACAAATACTGCAGGATCTCATATATGAGGAGCCTAGAATAGTGAAGCTCATAGAAGCAGAAGGTAGAGTAGTGATTGCCAGGGGCTGGGAGAAGGGAGAAATGGGGAGATGTTGGTCCCCAGGAATGAAGTTTTAGTGATGCAAGCCAAATATATTCTGGAGAGCTAATGGACACCACTGTAACTATAGTTAACCATATTGTATTGTATACTTGAAATTTACTAAGAGGCTTGATTTTAAGTGCCCTTACCACAAGAAAGGAAAGATGCTAATTATGTGCGATAACGGATGTGAACTAGTTTGGGGTGATTATTTCATAATTTACATGTATATGAAATCATCAACCTAAACCCCTTAAAAATATACAATTTTTATGTTTCAATTATATCTCAATATTCTAACGGAAGAAAAAAAACTATAAAAAAAAGAAAAAGTGAATTGTTAGCCTTTAGGAAAAGGTACATAAACATCTTTTTAAGCTCAAGATATACTCATTAATTCCATTCCTGAGAATCAAATATAAAAACAAAAAAAATCACACACAAAAATTGATATATATAAGGATATTTATTGAAGCATTATTTATAAAGGTAATAACTAATCATTGGTGAATAATCATCAATAGGGAAATGAAATCATGCCAGAAAAATAGGTAAATATATANTATTGTATACTTGAAATTTACTAAGAGGCTTGATTTTAAGTGCCCTTACCACAAGAAAGAAATGATGCTAATTATGTGCGATAATGGATGTGAACTAGTTTGAATGGGGTGATTATTTCACAATTTACATGTATATGAAATCATCAACCTAAACCCCTTAAAAATATACAATTTTTATGTTTCAATTATATCTCAATATTCTAACGGAAGAAAAAAAACTATAAAAAAAAGAAAAAGTGAATTGTTAGCCTTTAGGAAAAGGTACATAAACATCTTTTTAAGCTCAAGATATACTCATTAATTCCATTCCTGAGAATCAAATATAAAAATTAAAAAAATCAC
>NW_023244448.1:0-1702 GCF_002007445.2 Ailuropoda melanoleuca
AGCCTGATGTGGGGCTCGATCCCACAATGCCGGGATCACGCCCTGAGCCGAAGGCAGACGCTCAACCGCTGAGCCACCCAGGCGCCCCTCGATACATTTTTTTTATACCTAAACTTCTTCAAACCATATTAAACGTATTTTTGGAGACTAGTAAAGCCCAAACACAATTATTTACATAGTTATTCCCTTTCAGAAAAATAAAAGGGAAATTTTAAAAACTATTGCTGTCCTCAAAAAGGCTTTACCCTCACTTCCGTGTGCTTTCACAGGCATATAAAGAAACCTCTGGGTGTAATTTGATTAAAATATTCAATTTGTTTAAAATGTGAAAATAGACATACTTATTGCTTGCACAATGCAAATGATCTATTTTATAAAATGTTCTAGAACAAATAAAGGGAAATTCAAAATATACATAGAATTCTGTATTCAACCCCTCCCTCATCCCCACTGAAGGAGGGAAAGTATGGGGACTTTTTATGATTTATATCCCATTACAACAGTCAGAGGTCGAGATGGAGAATGATCAGGAAACCAACTGATTCAAGGGAAGGCTGAAGATGCTAACAGATCACAGTCTGAAGAAGAGGTGATTTGGGTAGGAAATAATTTCCATAATATCGGTCAGGGAACTTAGTTTCAACCAACAGAAACCAAATTGGTATTAATGGAAAGGGGATTTGGAGTTACATAACAGGGGTTAGGGTTGGGGCCTGGCCAAGAATTGGCGGGAGTGGGGGGTGCACCTCCGTTTAGGACATAGGGAAGGTCTGGTACAAAGGTTGCCAGGATCTCCAAATATTTCCCCCCCTCCGCCAAGTTGTGGAGCAAGAAAGCATCTGACTGGCTGACCCAAAGTCACATTCTGAACCCATTCTTCCCTGGGGACCCAGGAGGAGGCAGAGGGAGGCTGGCACTGGGACAGCCCTTATACCAAGACCACACAATATTGGGAACATCCAAATGTTGGGCATATGGCCAACAGTTGTTATTTCTTGCTTACTTATATCTTTGCTTGTTTATTTTCTGTCGCTTGCCCCTGGAATATAACCTCTTCGACAACTGTTCACTGTTGTCCACTGTTGGATCCCTAAGCTTTGAGTAGTAGACAATCAATCGATACTTCTGGAATGTATTAATGAGTGGCTATCCAAGGGAAGCAAACCTATTCCACATTGCCCCATACGTAGACAAGAATGAATGTGTCATTGGTGTAGAGATGTGAATTTTGGCTCAAAATAAGGAAGACTTTTTTTTTTAATTAAATTTTTACGTTCAAGTATAGTTAACATAGAGTGTTGTGTTAGTTTGAGGTATACAGTACAGTGATTCAGCAATTCTATACATCACCCAGCGCTCGTCATGATACGTGTCCTCTTTACTCCCCAGCTCCTATCTCACCCATCCCCCACCCTCTGGTAACCACCTATTTGTTCTCTATAGTTAAGAGTCTGTTTCTTGGTTCGTTTCTCTCTTTTTTCCCCCTTGTTCATTTGTTTTGTTTCTTTTTCTTTATTTTCTTTATTTATTTTAATAATTTTTTGATGCAATGTTCCATG
Source organism: Ailuropoda melanoleuca (assembly GCF_002007445.2). Lineage (NCBI taxonomy): Eukaryota > Metazoa > Chordata > Mammalia > Carnivora > Ursidae > Ailuropoda > Ailuropoda melanoleuca. The sequence goes on from NW_023244448.1 coordinate 1,560, forward strand.
ATTCATTATTTGTTTCTTAAATTCCACATATAAGGAAATCGTATTTGCTTTCTCCGACTTACTTTGCTTAACATTTTTTTTTAAAGATTTTATTTATTTATTCGACAGAGAGAGACAGCCAGAGAGAGAGGGAACACAAGCAG
>NW_023244449.1:0-1702 GCF_002007445.2 Ailuropoda melanoleuca
TCCCAGGACCCTGGGATCATGACCTGAGCTGAAGGCAGACACTTAACCAACTGAGCCACCCAGGTGCCCCATCTAGAAAGGATTTAAAAAATTACAGAATGTGGGGATACTGAATGACTTAATTTTTTTTCTTCCTTCATTTTATGGGATAGGGTATTCAAAATTTGATTTTTGCTACAATATCTCTTTCAATTGGGTGACTGTCAGCAAAGGTAGTCCTGAGTTTTCAGAAGGTTTATTTAAAAGCTTTTTTGGATACTATGAAGGACAACTGAAAAGGGTGAAATAGCTATATTCTGAAAATATCTCGATCTGGAGAAAGAAATTCCAACATATGTGAAACCACCAGTAAACTTTGATTTTTAGAGTAAAACACTGCTGCTTATCTTATTATTACTGAGCATAGAACTCAGGACAACAATTGTTTCAAGGGTTTCTTGCTGCTTTAACAGGATAATCAGAATGTGAAAAAAGTAGTGAATGCACAGAGCAATAATGGGCAAATACATATGTAAATATGCTAGCCTTTTTTCAAGAGGAAAAATATCATTGATTTCTGGATGAGAAGAAGTTATGTGTATGGCTGATAAGGTCCAGTGATAATATTTATCAAGCAAGTTCATAAATTACTTTAGTCAATCAGTAAATTGGCATCTATCTAAGAAGATGAAAGACCTGTGCGTGCTCTAAAAACTATAAAACCCCGATGACAGAAATTGAAGACGACACAAAAAAGTAAAAAGATATTCCATGCTCATGGATTAGAAAAGCAAATATTGTTAAAATGTCCACGCTACTGGAAGCAATCTACAGATTTAATGTAACCCATACCAAAATACCAACAGCAGTTTCCACAAAACTAGAAAAAATAATCCTACAATCTGTGTAGAACCACAAAAGACCCCAAATAGCTAAAGCAATCTTGAAAAAGAAAAACAAAACTGGTGGTATCACAATCCTAGATTTCAATATATACTATATAGCTGTAGTAATCAAAACAGTGATGGTACTGGCACAAAAATAGACACATAGATCAACAGAGCAGAATAGAGAGCCCAGAAATAAACTCACAATTATACGGTCAATTAATCTTCAACAAAAGGAGGCAAAACTATGCAATGGGAAAAAGTCTGTCTCTTCAACAAATGATTTTGGGAAAACTGGACAGTTCCATGCAAAAGAATGAAACTGGACCACTTCCTTACATTGAACACAAATATAAACTCAAAATGGATTAAGGACCTAGATGTGAGACTTGAAACCGTAAAAATCCTAGAAGATACCACAGGCAGTTACTTCTCTGACAATGGCTGCAGATATATCTCTGGGGCAAGGGAAACAAAAGCAAAAATAAATAATCAGGACTACATCAAAATAAAAAGCTCTGTACAGCAAATGAAATAATCAGTAAAACTAAAAGACAACTTACTGAATAGGAGAAGATATTTGCAAATGACATATCCAATAAAGGGTTAGTATACAAAATATATAAAGAACAACTCAATGCCAAAAAAGCAAATAATACAATTAAAAGTATCCAGAAGTCATGGAAAGACATTTCTCCAAAGAAGACATACAGATGGCCAACAGATACATGAAAAGATGCTCAACATCACTTAACATCAGTAAGATGCAAATCAAAAACCACAATTAGCTATCACCTCTCACCTGTCAAAATAGCTAAAATAAAAAACACAAGAAA
>NW_023244450.1:0-1753 GCF_002007445.2 Ailuropoda melanoleuca
CTGGGAGGAGGAAGGTAGGCGGGGCGGGGGTCCCGGGCGGGGCGGGTGGGGCGACAGGAGAGGTTGTACTTGGAGGAGTTTAGCGTGCCTTATTCCTTTGCGGAGTCCCCTTTCGCTCGCAGCTCGCGACTGGGGTTTGGGGCTCCCAACGCTGCCAAGGTGGCAGCCGCCCCGAGGCGGCTTGCCCTCGGGAGAGCGCTTTGTGCCGACTCCCCTGGCTAGCAGGCAGCCCAGCCCACAGGCGCATTGACCGCAGGGAACCCTTGCGCAACTGCACACGCTCCCTTTCGCATCAGCGCTGGCCCAGGTGCACTCTTGGCCTCCTGGCCTCATAGGTGAGGCAGGTGCTCCTGGAGGGAAGCCTGCCCAGGGCCCCCATTGCACTGCTGTGACCAGCCTGACGTGGTGTTCCCTCTGAAGGACCCGGGCTGGGAATGAACCCTGGAGGATGTCATCAGGACCCCTGATGGGTCCGCAGGAGATGGAGTTTGGGTGGGGCTGTAGCCCACAGGGCATCAGAATATTATGTGGAAATTTCTGTTCTGTGGCTAGCAGAAGTCTTAGAGTTCCAGACTCGAGTGTGGCTTGCTCTGAGGTGAAGGGGTGGTTATGTGGCAGGTCCCAGGTGTCCCCTCATGGCACCCTGCACCTCCAGGTCTCCGCCAGATCGCCCTGAACAAGGTGGCTGTGCTGCTGCTGGCTGGGGGGCAGGGCACTCGCCTGGGCGTGACCTACCCCAAAGGCATGTATCAGGTGGGGCTGCCCAGCCGGAAGACCCTGTATCAGCTGCAGGCCGAGCGGATTCGGCGGGTGGAGCAGCTTGCTGGCCAGCGCTACGGGACCCGCTGCACCGTCCCCTGGTGTGCCTTCTCTGCCCTACCTTGTCCCCAGAATGATCCCCTGCCCTGTAGCACCAGCCCAGGCACCCAGACTTGGACCCCAAGGCCAGCCCCTGTCAGCACCCCGTATCCCGGAGGTGCTCGGCCCTTCGAATGGCCTGCTCAGCCTTGCCTCTTCTTGAAGGTACATCATGACGAGTGAGTTCACGCTGGGGCCCACGGCGAAGTTCTTCAAAGAGCATGACTTCTTCCACCTGGCCCCCAGCAATGTGATCATGTTTGAGCAGCGCATGCTGCCTGCTGTAACCTTCGATGGCAGGGCCATCCTGGAGCAGAAAGACAAGGTTGCCATGGCCCCAGGTATGCCCCACCCCTGAGCCGGGGAAAGACCGCTGGCCTAGAACAAGTTGCTAATTAGAGGTCGGGAGAACTGTGGCAGAGGCCAGAATGTTATGCCTGAAGGCTGTGTGGTCCCGGGTGAGTGGCCTCCCCTCTCTGGGCCTTGGTTCCCATCTGTCACGTGAAACAACCATAGGGCTACTTGGATAGTGACGGAGAGCTGCCTCAGGTACAAGGTCCAGCCCCAAGGGGCCTCCCCTGCCTCCAGCATGCCCTGAACTAGATGGCTGAAGCCCAGTGGAAGCCCACGAGAAAGCGGTCCCTCTCTCCCTCTGTAGATGGCAACGGAGGGCTGTACTGTGCACTGTCAGACCACCAGATTCTAGAGGACATGGAGCGTCGGGGAGTGGAGTTCGTGCACGTGTACTGTGTGGACAACATCCTCGTGCGGCTGGCCGACCCAGTCTTCATCGGCTTTTGCGTGCTTCGCGGCGCAGACTGTGGGGCCAAGGTGAGCCCTCCCTGCCGGCTCTGCCCCGCCCCCTCCTCCCAGCCCCGCCCCCGGCCCACCTGGC
>NW_023244451.1:0-1702 GCF_002007445.2 Ailuropoda melanoleuca
AGTCTGGGCAGGGCCCAGGGCTGCCCCTCCTCTCCCTATCCTCTTTCAGATTCTCTCAGAGTGACATAAAGCCTGATGATTCCTTAGCTCTTCCCTGCTGAGTCCCCAAAAGGGGGGTCTTGATTGTTCCTTGGTCTTTATATTCTTACCATACCTGTCATATTCTTGAAACAGCGTGGATGCCTCTTCCTAAGGGAGGAGCAGAGGAAGTGGGAGTAAAAAAGCGCAAATATTAATAATTCAAGATCCTCAAGATATTATCTTGCCTGATTAACTAGTGGACAAGTCGGGGTCACTGGAGGACAGTGCTAGAGAGAACACAAACTTTAACCTATTCGTAGCTAGATGTCTGCCCCCTCATTCCCTTCTTCCACGTCTGACTCCTTCAGCTAATCCTCCATGACAAAGAAGCAAAAATGGGGGCGCCCATTTGTCTTAGTCAGTGGAGCATGTGACTCTTGGTCTCAGAATCCCAAGTTCAAGCCCCACAATGGATGTAAAATTTACTTAAAAAAAAAAAAAAGACTGGGGTATGCCAATTATATCTCAATAAAACTGAAAAAAAAAAGAGTAAAAAAAAAAGAGGCAAAAACGGTAGGAACCCATGATGGCAATGGGATAAGTGGGAACAGTTCATATACTCTACAGGCTTTCCTCCCGGCAAAAATCTGAGCAAATGCTCGTCAGGCTTGCTGCTATAACGGGCCCAGAACAGCACAATCCCAGTTCTGATACTCACACGTTGGCGTTTCAGGGGTGGGGCCATGCCTTGCACCCCACCCCAACCGTGGGCTGATGACTCAGGTGGCAGAGGGTCTGTGGGAGGCAACAGATGGAAAGCCGTCAAGACCAACAGTCGGAGGGACAGAGGGTTGAGTCCTTTGGGGGGCCGTATTCCGGAAGAGCTACAGAGAGCTCAGCAGAGCAAGAACCCTTTTCATGCCTAGAAACAGAAAGGCGGTCAGTGTTTTCCTCTACTGGAAAATGGTTCAGATTCCCACACATTTTCTCTTCCATTTTCAATCGTACCGTGGTGGCTCATGACTTTCCGAAGGAGGCGGAAAAGACCACTCTGTGTGCACTTGGCACGTAAAGCTCATAAGCACAACAGGGAAGAAACTCTCCTGGAAGCGGTGCCAGGAAGGAAACCAATAGGCTGGGAGGAGTCGTTGGAGGACCAGGCAAACCAGGCACCGCTCCAGGCAAACCAGCTTACAATCACTGAGGACAGAAGGACGGGTACCCCCCACCTCTGCCAGACCACGACAGAACCAGCCGGCCCGCGGCAGAATCGCGGCAGAGGAAGCTTACCTGCAATTAGGTCAGCAGGTGGCCGCACCCCGGCTGGCCCCCAGCGGCGCACCCAGGCTCCCAGGGAAAGTGGCTGCCTGGGCTGGGGGGCAGGGGCAGCTGGGTGCTTCCTGAAATCAAAGCACTACTCTGCCCAGATCTTGCAAAAACTGGTAAGGACCCTTTTGCTCAGGACTTCACGGCCAAGAAAGAGGGCCAGGGGCTCCTGGGTGGCACAGCAGTTAAGGTCTGCCTTCGGCTCAGGGCGTGATCCCAGCGTTATGGGATCGAGCCTCACGTCAGGCTCCTCTGCTATGAGCCTGCTTCTTCCTCTCCACTCACCCTGCTTGTGTTCCCTCTCTCGCTGGCTGTCTCTGTCTCTGTCAAATAAATAAAAAATAAAAAAAAAAAA
>NW_023244452.1:0-1702 GCF_002007445.2 Ailuropoda melanoleuca
CACATGGCAGAAGAACTAAGCATGGTTCATCTAGTTGGGTGATTCAGGGAAATCATCTCTCATGGGATATTTAAGATAAGACTTAAACAATGAGTATAAGTTAGCCGGATGTGAGATGCGGAGGATATGGAAGAGCATTCTAGGCTCAGCGTTGCGAGAGTATGTAAACACAGTGGTTCCAGATGAGGCAGGAACCATATCACAGTGGGTTTTATAATTTATGTTAAATAGATTGGAATTTATCGAAAAGCCATGGGAAACCATTGAGGGGTTTTTAGCAGAGGAATGGCATTATATTCATTAATTGCAAACAACAATGTCAGATGCTATTCCAAGCCTGGGGATACATAGGTAACATGGCAGAGTTCCTGCTTCCTGGAATTTGCATTCTGATACAGGCAACAGATAGATGAATAAATATACAGTATCATTTCAGTATCATTTCTTGATAATGCTATGGAAGAAACAAAGTAAGGCAGGAGATAGAAAATGAAGAAGAGGAAGTAATTTTAGGTAGGGTGATCAGGGAAGTTCACTCTGAGGAGGTCATCCAAGAAGGTCTCTCTAAGTAGATATATGAGCAGAAACCTTAATGAAGTAAGGAAGTGAGTCATATGAAGATCTGGAGAAAGAGTCCCAGGAAGAGAATACAGATGATGAAAAGTACCTGAGTGGGAATGAGCTTCCTATGTTGGAGGAACTACGAGAAGTTTATGAGTGAGAAGACAGGTGTGGGATGATGTCAGAGATAGGCGTGGCCCAAGTCTTTGCTCACAGGACTTTGTGAGCCATAATGAGAAGTTGGGTTATATTTTAAATATGACTGAAAGCCACTGGAATATTTTGAGGGGAGCAATGTGATTTATGTTTTGAAAAGGTTACTCTGGCTGCTGGTAGAGTATAGAGTGTAAAGGGTGAGGCTAGAAGCAGGAAGGCTAATTAGGAGTCTGTTGTCACAGTCTAGGAAAAAAATAATTATGACTTTGACTAGGGTGGTAGCTGTTGAAGTGGTGAGAATAGTTTGATTTAGGATATATTTGGCAGATAGCGTTAATAGGATTTGCTGAGGAGTTTGAATGTGGCCTGTAAGGGAAAGGGAGGATGACTGCTAAGTCCTTGGCCTCTGCAACTGGGTGAGTGCTGATGGCACTTCTGAGATGGGAGAGATTGAAGGAAAAGTTGATGGTTTATTGGAGGGGAGTATTACAAAAACCGAGAGTTCTATTTTAATTGGTTTAATTCTTAAAAATTCTGTTTAAATTTGAGATTCGTCTTAGATATCCAAGTGGCAATGACAAGGAGATATTTTGGCCCATGGAAGAGGTCAGTGCTCAGGCTATAAATTTGGTATTCATTAGCACATAGATGGTAATTAAAGTTGTGATAAAACTTGACGGGATCCTTAGAGAATGTATATACAGAAAGAAGTTCTGAGGACTGAGCCCTGTGGCATTTCAACATTTAAGATTTGGGAAGAGATGGGCAGATAAGCAAAGAAGCCTGAGGAAGAGCAGCCAATGTATTAAAAGAAAAACCTGGAGATGGGGCGCCTCGGTGGCTTAGTCGATTAAGCGTCTGCCTTTGGCTCAGGTCATGATCCCAAGATCCTGGGATTGAGCCCCATGTCCAGTTCCCTGCTCAGTGGGGAGTCTGCTTCTCCCTCTCCCTCTGCCTGCCACTCCCCCTGCTTGTGCTCTCTCTC
>NW_023244453.1:0-1703 GCF_002007445.2 Ailuropoda melanoleuca
TCTGAGCCGTAACTGGTAAACCACCTCCTTATTCAGCACAAGAACCAGTAGAATAGGTTACTTTGGACTGAGCGTGGGGGGAAGGGCAAAAGAGGTTTCCAAGGACAAGGCCAGTCTGGGTGAGCCATCCCACCAGGGTGGTAGTGGAAGCGAGGAGGCTGGAGCCCCAGCTTGAGACTAGCACGTTGGCATGCCCCTGCACCCAGCCTCTCACCCCAGCCCCTCACCACATTTCCTGCTGAAAGCAAAGTGGCCACAGCCCTTTCTGGAACGGTGGTGGCTGTGGAGTTTGAAAACTGCTTTACCTTAGGATTCAGGGTGGGGGGACGATGAAGAAACCTCTGTGGGGCCCCAACTATGAAGGGGACACTGACCTCTGCTCGCACGTGGTTATCTGGATTTTTCTTGCCAGCTTTAGAGATGAAGAAACTGAGGCTCAGAAAACTTAAATCCCATGCCCCAAGCCTTAGTGCTGCTTAGTGACAGAGCCAGGACTGGAGCCCAGTCCATCTGGTACCAACGCCTGGGGACTTGGTTCTGGAACCCCTTTCTAAAGGGGAACAGTGGAAAGAACAGTTCCCATTTCTTGAACCCTAGCCAGGTGTCAGGCTCAAAGCCAGGGCTTCTCAGCCTCTGCTGGACACTGGAGTCACGTGGGGAGCTTTAAAAATTCCCCGCGCCCAGGCTGTCCCATCAGAACCGGGGCTGGGGCCCAGGCATCAGGATGCTGAAACCTCTGCCTTCCTGCCCTTGTCCCAGCATGCAGCCAAGGGGAGAAGCCGTGCCCCACTCTACGGTGCTTCTCCACCCTGAGCGGATACCGGAATCTCCAGGGCAGGGGAGGAAGGGGCTTGCTTGAGAAGACACAACACTTGAAATGCAGAGTCCTGGGCCCCTGCCCCCGGAGTTCCAGATTCTGTAGGCCTGGACTGGGGCCCCTAGAATGTATGTTCCAGGGGACTCCAATCTAAGGACCACTGCTATATGTCGCCTCATTGCTGTCCTTCCAGCTGCCCCAGGACACAGACCCAGAGAGGGAAGGAAGTGGCCCAGACTCGGGCTGCTCATCACAGCTGCACTGAGGTTCAGAGCCAGGCCTGGTGGACGCCCAGACCTGATCTCCTGACTGCCTCCCTACTGTGGGGTCTCCGGTCCTCCCAAAACCTCCCCCAGCCCTGAGGAAAGAATCGTAGGCCCATTAGAACCTGAGCATGAACTAAGTGCTGGAAAGTGCACACCTCCCCGCCTCTCCCGAGTGCCCGTGAAGGGGGCGCTTACGCCTTAAAGCCTGGAACTAATTGGGGAGGTTCCTGTAATAAGAACCTTGTAGCAGGCATTCAATCCATGTTTGCCATGTGGATCTATCGAATGAGAGCCCTACGTGGGAAAACACGGCCCCAGAGGACTCCCAGGCCTGTAATTGCTTTTGACTGGGGAAGGTTTCCTGGCCACATTAGCCTCGAGTTACTGTAACGAGGAGGGAAGATTTAGCGGGCCCCTGGGAATTCTCTGTGTGCTTGCCCCTTCCCCATAAAAAAAGAAAAGCCTCATTTGTGGCTTGAAATAGGCCAAGGAGGGCTGAATCCGACCCAGAAGGAGGCTCCCAGGGGCCCATGCACTCACTTCCATGCTGAGAGAAGAATTTTAGTAAATGAGCCTACCTTGAGTTTCCTGCCTGCAAGACTGTTCAGCATCAGACACAG
>NW_023244454.1:0-1703 GCF_002007445.2 Ailuropoda melanoleuca
GATGAGTTATGGGACAAGCTATATGGAGACACCCTAAAAATTGTGAAGTTAGGACCTGGAAAACTAAAATTTCACAAACACTTCTCTAACAGATAAGAATGATCTACATTCAATATGGTGTCATGCTATTCCCCCATGGATTTGAACTAGCAGAATCAAAACCAGGTCCATGATAGCTGAAACTATGTTCACTGATGCTTTTCTTTGAAAGCACTTTTTACTAGTGGGTAGTCTAATGGCAAACAAGGCCCAGAAAGTCTTGGAAATGCAGCTACAGCCTGAATTTTGCTGTGAAAGTGCTTTAAAATTGATGAGCATCCTCGGGAAAGATCCATTCTGAGGTTGTGGCAGATGTTAGAGCATCTGCTCTCATGTTTTAAAGAGCATTCTACATGATGCAGCTCAATGCAATGGAAAGCAGCATTCAAAGTGGGAAGGGCCACAGCTGTGGCTATAGCAGACCTTCCAGTGATAGAGCCTGTGGAGGAATCAAAATGGATCCAAAAGATCATGAAGCTAGGCTGATGGAAATGCAATCACCGTCCCCTCTCCACTGACATGCCAGGTGCGAAGAACAGGGCGAAGGAGATGTGCCAACTGCTATGCTTGGGGTTATGATGGACTTCATTCTGTGATCAATGTTCTTGGTATTTTCTTACTTCAAAATCTCATCAGCTTGTATCTCCCTAGCTTGCTCCCCCATAGATAAAATTCTAAGATCAATATTCATTCATTTGACTAATACTTATTGAGCTTCTCATGAGGCAGGCACTGTGAGGCTCTAGAGATTCAATAATAAATAGGACATTTTTCCTTTCAAGAACCTTAAACTTAATGGGAAAGACAATATATAAAAAAAAACTAAAATTTTTTTAGCAAAGACAAAACCATAATCTGTAACTGAAAGCTATGATATTGGCAAACAGTGGAAGCTCATAAGAGATTCCTAACCTAAACGTCATACAGAAGGCATAGGAGATAGCTGGGTAAAGCCAACCGCAAAGAGCAAATGGACTTTATTTTAAGGACAATGTGAAACAACTAAAGGTTTTAAACAGAGGAGGACAAGATCATCTCCATCTTGGGGAAAAAAAAAGAAAAAGTCATTGGAAGCAGCCACCTCTTAACCAGTTTTTTCTGGAAAGACAACACTTCCTAGTATGTCCAGTGCTAATGTATACTTTATCTAAAACATACAAAGGAGCCAAACCCAAGCCAAAGAGGTTATAGCAGCCCAGGAACCAGGAGCAAGGCCCCAGACAAGGATAATGGTAAGAGAATGATAATTTCTGGTTCCAGTTGGCAGCTTTGAGCTTTACAGCTCCCAAGGACTACTGATGGTCATGTTGAACCAGATGGACTCACTTGGCCCAACTATCTACTCAGGCATATCCTATAATTCCATTCCTTAATTTCTGGTCTGTCTGTGGTTGAGAAAATCACAGCTTGTTGCTTGTTGGTAAGAGATGGGAGATAATGGTGAATAGGGTCTTGTCTTAAGATCTAGCTCAAACCCAGAAAAGACTGAATTTCAAGGAGAGCCTTCTTCTATACTTTCTCCTACTCACCCTTCTGCCATCTCCTTCTTTCAAACCTCCCATAAGTAACACCTACAGCCAGAGTTTTTGACTAGGCCATAAGCACAGAGCAGTAGCCCAGGGCCCTGTGCTAGAAACTGGGTCCTGTGCTTGGGTTTGATGCTA
>NW_023244455.1:0-1703 GCF_002007445.2 Ailuropoda melanoleuca
AAGGCTTCTCACCCGTGTGCGTGCGCTCATGCTGAATCAGGTGTGAGTTGCGGCAGAAGCGGCGGCCACACTGGGCACACGCGTAGGGCCGCCCGCCCGCGTGGATCTTGCGGTGCTGGCTGAGGTTGGAGCCGTGGCTGAAGGCCTTGCCACACTCGCTGCAGCGGAAGGACTTCTCCGCCGTGTGGATGCGCTGGTGCCGCACCAGCGAGGAGCTATGCCGGAAGGCCTTGCCGCAGGCCAGGCACGCGTAGGGCGTCTCACCGCTGTGGATGCGCTGGTGTTGTGTCAGGTGTGATGTCTGGCTGAAGGCCTTGCCACACTGTGCGCATTCATAGGGCCGCTCCCCAGTGTGCGTGCGCAGGTGCTTGAGCAGGTCCGAGCTCTTCACGAACACTTTGTTGCACGCCCTGCATTCGAAGGGCTTCTCCCCGGGAAGCAGGCCGGGGCCCGTGTGGAGGGCCTTGCCCAGCTGATCCCAGTTTGGGGGCTCCTGGCCAGCAGGGAGTCCGTGAGGCTTGTGGCTAGCCAGACACTTTCCTCCTGCCCCAGAGGTGAGACCAGCCTCTAACTCTGGAATTTTGGGGAGAGCTCTCCCAGGGGCCTCCTGCCCATATGGCTTCTGACCCCCACATGCCCTTAGCTGCTTGCCTGGCATGGGGCGGGTCATAAGAGCCTTCTCCCTAGGTGGGCTGGCCTCGGCCGTCCTCAGTGGGGAGGTCAGCCGCAGACTGACACTGGCCTCCCCACTGCCAGGACCTAACAAGAGCTGCTCCCAATAGATTACAGACACCCCTGTGGGTTTTTTCTCCTGAGAGGGGGAGGTGCCCTGCCAGCCCTCCAGGCTTTTCCCATGTTCACAGATGCCAGTGAAGGGGAGGACCCTTGTACGTGCGGGAGAGGAGCCATCATGGAAGACCCCTGGCAGCGCTGCTTCTCCTGGAACAACCCTGTCATATGCCAGATGACGGGAACCTGAAGGCACAGAAATGGTAGATCCTGGGTCATCCTGGCCAAGAAGGGATGACCAGGGAGGCCTAGTGATCAGGCAAAGGGGATGCCAAGGACTGGCTGTGCCAAGCTAGGAAGAAAAGCAGTACCCAGACACCAGTGTATGTAATTCACTTCTGTCTCGGGGGACTGCCCAAGCCTGCTTTTGCTCCTTACACTGATGGCGACCTGATGCTATAGGCTTTACTCACGAACTCTCTTTCCCCACTGCCTCTCCCCTAGCACAGTCAGCTCTATGAAAGCAGGACCAGGAGCGTCCTGGCAAAGGCTGTGCCCCTGTGCCTGGAATGAGGTACCCTGGGAGCTCCCCGCTGATGGGCAAGCCAAGGCCAGAGCCTCCAGGAGGGGCTGACAATAGAAGGAAAATGGGAGGGAGTCAAGTGGGAGGCAGGAGATGAGACTGCCCAGGAAGGCAGGGAAAGGGGGATAGAAGCCTGGCCATTGGTGGGCCCTAGCTCACACCTCTGAGTCCCCACTCACCAGGGCTGGGCTTCCTGTGAGCATTCCTGGCTGGTGTCACAACTGTCCCACTGAGAACCCAGGGCTCCTCGCCACGCTCAAGCTGGATGACTACCCGGGGTCGTGAGGCAGAGAGTCCTGTGAGAAAAGACAAGCAAGTGAGAGGCCAGGCCCACTCAAGACAACCTCCTGCTCAACAGATGGCAGAAGGCACGACTTTATGGGACACAGAC
>NW_023244458.1:0-6189 GCF_002007445.2 Ailuropoda melanoleuca
CCCCAGTGAACCTTAATTTGAAATAAAAGACCCAAGTTAAAAGGTAGGAGACAAAAAAAGAAGAAGAAGCTTAAGGGCAAAGGTTCAGGCTTCCCCCACACTCCCATGCTAGCCTGGCCACCAGTCCTGTGTCCTCTATTAATCCCTTCTGCACACCAGAGACTAAAATACCATGCCTTTTCATCAAGCCTTTCTTGAAGCAGTTCTTCCATGACCATCCTTGTCCAGCTCCCCTGCTTGCCCTTGCTCTCCAGCTTTGCTTCCAACAATGGATACGAATTCTTTCCCTGATGCTGCTGTTGCCTGCACACCCTGCTAGAGTCTAAGCAGCCCCTGTTCCTCTTACTAGCGTTGCATTCACAGGGCTGCGTCCAGTGGCAGGCACAGAGGAGGGGCTTCTGAAACACCTGTCAAAGCAAATGGAATGTTCATTCATAGCTCCAGGTCTTTGTCCTGGTAATTCTATCTGGGATGTCTTCACTCTTCATCTCTGAATTCTCAAGCCCACATTCATCCCTGTCATAGACGGGAGGTCTGTGTCCTCCTCCCCTCTCCAAAAATATTCCTATGTTGAAATCCTAGCCCTCAGTGTAATGGTATTAGGATGTGAAGCCTTTGGGGGATGGTTAGGTCATAGAAGTGGAACCCTCATGAGTGAAATTAGCGCCCCTATAAAAGGGATCCAAGCATACTCTTACCCCTTCAACTCTGTGAGGACACAGCAAGAAGATGGTGAGCTCTGAATGAAGAGGCAAGCCCTCACCAGACCCCGAATCTGCTGCTGCCTTGATCTTGACCTTCCCCGGCTCCAGAACCGTGAGCACCATATGTCTGTTATTTAGGAATTTAGGAAGACCCCCAGTCTATGGTATTTTGTGATAGCAGCTGGCTGACCTAAGCTCGTCCCAGTCTCTGTAGGGGGATGGGTTCCACGTCTGCTCTGGACAACTCCGTGTTTGAATGTATCCCACACTGGGGACGTCCCTTCAATTTGCAGGTAAAGATGGGGCCCGTTGTTAAGTTTTTGCTGCTCCTCACACATCAGGTTGCTCAGAGAACACTGGAACTTGCTAAGTGGATTGTCAGAATACCCGCAACTTGCCAGGAGGAGCTGCACTCATGTTAGAGGAAGAAGACGGCAGTTCAGCTGTCAAGGAAGTCAGCTTCATTCCAGCAAAGTCTGAGTAACGGCAAGAAATGGTCAGAAAGAACAGAACAGGCAGTCCTGGTCCAAAGAACATAAGATCCTCCTTATACGAGAGTCCTTTCCTAGGAAGTGCGAGAAATTTCCTTGACAGGAATATTCAGGTCTTTTCTAAAGATTCGATTCTTCCGCAACACCCCCTCGCTCCCGTTTTCATGCAACTGATTAAGAGCCCTTCTATGGGGGTATTAGCATTTGTGGGGGCCACCCTCTGGGATCTTTCAGAGGAGTATTTTGGTCTCTTGTGGACGCTTGTTCTAGGGCAAAGCCACAGGGGGTACTTATTCCTCTTTCGTGACAAGGAGACAAACACCAGTTAAAATCCAACTTCGGAGGCAGCCAACACATGACCTTAAACCACTAGCAACTGCAGAATGGACTTAGAAAGGGAATTCCCCCCCCCAGAAGTTTCCACTCAATGACAGAAATGACCAATTTCTCTATCATTAGGTGATCAATCTGCGACATACAAGATTACTTTAGGTTATATTTGATCAAATGGAAGCTTTTATCAGGATTCTTTCCATTGGATTGCTAGAAATCTGACTCAAACTAGCCTAAGCCAAAAGGGGAATTCAGTGGCAAACCTAACTGAGAAGCCCCAGTGTTGTCTGACTTTAAGCTTGACTGTAGGGCAGGAGTTGGCAAACTACAGCCCATTGTCTGCTTTTGTAAATAAGTTTCACTGACATACAGCCATGCTTGTTCTCAGACATATTTTCTATGGCTGCCTTCAAGCTACCACAGCAGCACTGAGGGCGTGATAGCCTGCAAAACCTAAAATATTTACTATGTAGCCCTTTCTAGGAAAAGTTTGCCAGCCTCTGGCCTTGGAGGTCAAATCATGTCATTGGGATTCTCTGTCCCTTGGCTATGACAGTTGTCTGGAATGGTTTCACTTCTGAGCTTCATATGTGTCCCCAACAACTCCGGTAACTTTGGCAAAAATCCTAGGATTTACTCTCAGCTGGCAGCCTGGGGAGTTTCCCACCCTTGGATTGATGCCTGTGGCCGAGAGGATGGAGTTACACTGATTGGCTAAGGCCTGTTGCTGAGGTTGGGTCAGCTAGGTCCAAGCCACAGGGACTGAAAACAAGGGAGAGGCTCTCCAAGGGGAAGGATGCTAGGAAGGCAAAAGCTACAAATGCCTGTTATAAAACTTCTCCCTTCAATTCATGGTCGGGCACATTCTGATCCTGGACATTTCTCAGGGCCCGTCAACGAGACCTTTATGTGATTTCATAGACACTTAAGGAATTAGTAGTAATAACAACCAATTGTTACTGATGAGGTTCCAGAGCCAAACACTATTCCAAGCACTTAATAAATGTTACCTCATTTATCTTCCCAAGAGCTTTTAAAAATTAGGTCTTTTTATTTCCATTTTACTAATGAAGCAACTAAGGAGGAGAGGCTTAATCACAACTTGTCCTAAAATTCCCAGCAGCAGAATTGGAACCTAGATTTATCAGACTCTGAACTTGTGTTGTGCTGACTTCCCTCCCCAGCCTGGGAGAGCCGCACATTTCTGCGAAACCCCTACCACACCCTCAGTGCCCGAGTAATACTTGAGTACAGCACTGGGCACCGGGAGGCCTGAGTTCTAGTGAAAAGCTCTGCCACTAAGTCACTCGGAGACTTAACGAGTTACTTACTGAAGTTTTGGAACCTCCGTTTTCTCATCTGCCATGAACAGCTTCAACTACCAAAACTACACAGAACGATGGTCGACAGAGCAGAAGGGCTTGTGCGGCGGTGCCTCAGAGTCTGCCATGGCGGGTGAGGGGACGGCCAACAACTGCTCCCACCATACTCCTTCCATAACATCATTTCCATTGCTTTCTATAAGGCTTGTTCTTAAGTTTAATATACAAAGAATAACGGTTTCTACTGAAAACACAAACAAACAAACAAACAAACAAACCATGAGACCAGTAGATCTCCAAAATCTCTGCCAATGATTCTCTGCTTATTCTTGCAAAACCCCTCTTTGTTTTTCTCCACCCTGCTCTATGTCCTGGGAGGCTCACCTGTACAGACTACATCAACAATTTCCCGGTCCTCTGGCTTCCTACTGGGTTTGGTCAATAAAAGAGAGTACCAGAAATACAAAGAATGGTAGGAAATAGAGGTTGGGGTATTAATTCTCAGTGGCTAAGTTCAAAGACTACAGCTCCTGTTGGGTGGTCCTCTTCAGGTTTGAGTGAATGTGTCATTCTATGGCCCCATCTGGTCTAGAGATGGTAATGGTTCACTGCTGTTGCTAGTCCTGGGGTACATCACCATCTTTGGGAAACTTATCGCAATGAAAAGGTGTCTATGTCCATACGTTTGTAAATGGTCCCTTCTATAAATATTCCTCCTTTGTCCATTTTGAATGGGCCATCAGAACCTTGATTAATCTAATAATCTAATCTATGATTCTATGCATAGTAAACTTAGGTTCACCTACCCCACATCCATTCCCACACCACTTAAATGTCTGCTAAATGCCAGGTACACTTGACAGTGGATAGTTTCTTTAGCTCTACCATTCTTTCAGCCTTTGACTCAAAACCCTTTATCAGAATTTTTTTTTTAAAGCAAAACTAGGCAAAAGATAGAAAAATAAACTGACATCTGGGGGATTTCTTTCCAAATACCGAGAAGAGTAACCACATACTTTTCCCAATTGTTATTGCTTTTATTTCATTTCTTTACTTCTTCCTTGAGCAGAAACTATGGAGTAGCTGTATTCCAGGCATTTGGATTGGCTCTGGAGGTATGGGCTCAGCACAAATGTCAAGGATTTTACAGACCCATGAGGAAAAGACAAGTAAATTTACCCATCATATTCATGATTCACTTTCAGACTTGCAGAGATAACCTGCAGCATCAGATGGCTCAGAATCAATCTTTCAAGAAGGATTGCAATGAAAATGTGTCTGGTTAACTTTAGTTACTCTGAAAATAAATTTTACTGTTAAAATATAATAGGTTTCTAAAATGAATTCTCATTCATTTGGAATCTACTGACTTAGATTTTAATTCATTAACATATTCATCTTCACAACTGATTGGAATTTCTAAATATGGTAATTCCTTCCTCTGCAGATTATCAGAGCTTTTTTCATTAAATGAGGAATTCAGTATAAAATTTTAGGGTTTGTCGGATTAAGACGAAAATACATAAGGAATTTAAAATAATGTAAAAATAATGAAGAAATAGGAGAACTGTGAGAAGCATTATGCTCAGAGAAAGAAGGACAGTAAGGAGATAATATTTGAATCGTAGGGCCAGGGAGGATTGGTTGATAGAGCTTGAAAGAGGGAGAGAAGTGTTCCAGATCAAGAGAAGGGCAGGACCATAAACTCACTAGTAGGAGGTTACAGACACTATAAATAGCTCTATTTGACTATAATGCCCATGTGGGAGACATCTATTATTTTTACCACTCAACAGCCACAACTATTCATCTAGTTGTGGTTCTTCTTCTAGTCTGTAATAATACTACATACTGAACTTCAAGAATAACCCTCCCTAGTGTTATCTGATTAGATGGGAGACAGGTTGTGAGACAGACAACCTTCAGTTTCAAGGGTGGGCCTCGCTCCGTCTCAGTTAATCAGCACGTCTAGCTCATGGGCCAAAGTGATTGGTCTAAATTGGCTTACATACTTGTCACTGAACCAATGAGAGTCAGATGCTGGACTTCTATTTGAATATGGCTGAGATCTAGAGAGAATTCAACTTTGAGAGTCCTCTTTCCACTGGGTTTGAAGTTAAGAGGACGTAGAGGCGAGCTACTGCAGCCAGCTTGTGACAGTGAGGGGACTATCTAAGAATGAAGCCAGCATAGAGGAAAGACATCTTTGAGAGCGAGAGCAAGAGAGAGAGAGAGAGAGAGAGAGAGAGAAACTGGTCTCTGGTACTGCTGAAGCTGAAGTAATCCTTGTGTATTCCATTAACCAACCAATTATATTTATCAAGACAATCCCTTTATTTCCTAAGCCAGTTTTAATTGGGATTTTTTAGGTCTATGTGTAGAAGAAAAGAGAGTGATAAGACTGGAAAGAGAATTTGAAACCAGAGTACAAAAGACCTTGATTACCAGGTTTTGGACTAGATTCAATAGCAAGAATTTTTACAAGGATTGACATAATTCTTAGGTTTTCCTTCAGGGTGTACGAAGCACTTTCACACAAATTATCTCATTGCATCTTTAGTGACCCAATGCAATACATATTATTCACAATTCATGAACAAGGAAATGGAGTGCCAGGAGGTTAAATGACTTGCTTAAAGTCCTGCATCTCATGAAAGAGAGAGCAAAGCCTCCATCTTGGATCTTTCGTTCTGAATCCATGATGCTAATACCAAGGCTGTCTCACCAACATGCACAAAGTGCTAAATCTGAAGATCTCAGATTATTCTCAACCACAAAGATACCACTCTGGCTTCATAATCTATCAGTATTGTAACTGATGTAACCTTTGGACAGAATGAGGTGATGCTGGTACAGATGTCTTCTGATCCTAGGAAACATCTAGAGTATGTTGTCATGGAAAAAACATGGGCTTCAAATACATAAGGCACTTGACTACTCCTTAACAGTATGGCAATTGGGCGAGTCCCGTAATATTTCCTCATTTGTGAAACGTTGATGCCCACAATTCCCACCTTGTTGTGTCAGTATGAGAACACTAACATGGAAAGTTCCTGACACAGAGTAGGCATTCAGTAAATGTTGGCTCTTTATTATGGAAGGTCATAGAAGCAAGGCTTTTGAATCAGACCGAAGCGGATTCAAATCCTGACTCTGCACCGAAAGCAGCCGCATGACCCCAGCTATCCAGTAAGTTTCAGGACGGCAGGGGCCATGCCTGTCCTCATTCCCGCTGAATCTACAACGGCCCTAGGAGGCAGTCAATAAGTGCTTGAATGAATTTAAGAAAATTACTTAGTGAATCATGGAACTTTACATCAAAAACTGGGAGTGTACTGT
>NW_023244458.1:6289-14304 GCF_002007445.2 Ailuropoda melanoleuca
AAAAAAATAAAAAGAAAATTACTTAAGTTTGTTTTTTTTAAACAAATTGTTTATTTATTAGAGAGAACACGTGTGTGCACAAGTGAGGGGAGGGGCAGAGGGAGAAAATCTTCAAGCTGACTCCCTGCACAGGGCTCTATCCCATGACCCATGAGATCACGACCTGAGCCGAAATCAAGAGTCCGACGCTCAACCGACTAAGCCACCCAGGCGCCACAGCAAATGACTTAAGTTTTCTAAGCCTGAATTAAAAAAACAAAACAAAAAAACCCCTGAGATAATATACAAGACTATTATAAGGAATGAAGGATACAATACATGTAAGACGCTTAGCTCAGTGTCTGGCCCATAGTAAGTGCTCAGTAAATAATATTTGCGGCTAATTTCTATTGCACGCTTACCATGTATCTATCACTGTTCTAAACACTCTCTGTATATTCATTCACCTAATGCTCAACCCTCCCCCCTTCCCAATTTCACAGCCCAAATGAATTGCAGCCCTATTTTTATTATCTAAATACATGATGCTGCTTTAGGCCCCAAGACTTGTAAGTCCAGCTCTTTCTTTTCTTTTTAAGGTTTGGGACCCTCGAGGCATCTAATTCAGGGTCTGTTCAATGAGGGCTTCTTTTTCTCTTCTGTATCATGAGGAAAAAATAAAAGCTTCTTTCTTTAAAACACAATGAAGACTTTCTCTGGTCCTCCTCCTCCTTCCCCCATTATTTCCAGAGAGTGAGGTTGGACTGCCTGAGGTTTTGTCTGGCAGGAGCCCTTTAATTCAAAGACCGCCAACAGCTCAATGAGCCAGCCAGCCTTGTGCTCTCTCCTGGCTGACTTCGAAGCAGCAGTGTCGGACCTCTGGGTTCCAGAGGGCTCTAGGTTTTTTTCCCTGAATTGCCTGCTGCCATCTGCTGGTCAAATTAAGTTAGAATGAGCACGTTGATGTTCCCCGAGTTTCTGAAGGAAGCTTCAGCTGTTTCTTAGCGCTGCCTCCTGAGGCGTCTTCAGGGGCCGCCCCAGAGGCAGTGTGAGCAGACGGACCAGCCTGGGCGGACCCCAGACCGAGCGGGCCTCAGTTCCAGCTAAAGAGCTCAGGCAAACATGGCTGGCGGCTGATTCCCATTCAGGAACGCAGAGGTGAATTTTCATTTCACCTCACAGGCGAAGGCAGGAGGCCTCTCAAACCATTATCCCTCAACTAATCTTCCACCCATCCTACAGCTGTGCCAGCGTGTCTGGGGCCAGTTACTATAGCCCCCCCTCCCCCATCTCCCACCAACCTCCCTGACATTCTTTCATCCACACTAATGGCTTGCACAAGACTCCGATTACCAACACAATCATCTATGAATTTTTTTTTGGTCAACAATTCCACTGGAAAGGTTATCAGTAGTAAAAGAAGTCCCCTATATCCTTCTCCTAGAAGCCCCACTCAAGTTTTCCCAATTGTTTCAGTAGCTCCTTTTTAGCAAAGGAGTCAACCAGAATCACATGTTGCTCCGTTTGTCATGTTTTTCCAGTATCATTCGATCTGGAATGTTCTTCATTTTTTCCCTGAAGGTCTATTATGACTTCCATAACCTTGGCATTTTTTAATAAATTACATGCCAGTCATTTTTGTAGACTGTCCTTCAATTTGGCATTTCTCTGGTATCGTCTAAGGATAAAACCCAGTTTATGCATTCGCAACTAAGATATGACACATGCTATGTCTTTTCATTGTATCCTATCTGCTGGTATACACTGTCTATTCATCGGTTTCCGATGGTGTTAGTTTTGAACATTTTCATTAAGTATCTGTCAGATTTCTCTACTGTGAAGTTACTCTTTTTAATAATTACATTAGTTTCCTATTGCTTCTGTAACAAATTACCACAAATTTGTTAGCTTACTGTTCTGGAGGTCACAAATCTGATGGGTGCTCGGATCTAAAATCTGAGTGTCAAGAGGGCTGTGTTACCAATGGAGGCTTGAGGAGAAGATCTGTTTCCTGGCTTTCTCCAACTTCTATAGCATTCCTTGGCTCACGGGCCTTCCTCCCATCTTCAAATCTTCCTCTGACTCCAACCCCTACTCCTTCTCTCACCTCTCTCTTCTTTTGCCTCTGCCTCCCCTTCCCGCCTCCTTTTCATTTATAAGGGCACTTGTGATTCCACTGGGACCACCTGGATAAACTCCCCACGTCAAGATCATTAACTTAATCACATCTGCTAAGTACTTTCCACCATGCTTACAGGTTCTGGGATAATAAGTGAATGTCTTTGAGGGGCTTTTACGCTGCCTACCATGGTAATTAATAAATATTTCGTGGAGAGATATTTTGAAACTGTGGAAACTTCTGTTACATATTCCACTTTCACCCTTGAGTTTAAGCATCCACTGATGTTTCTTGCCTGATTAATTATTACTATAGTTATTACTGATACCAAATGGCAATTTTCTAATTCTATCATTCTTTCCACATTTTTTTAAAAGATTTTATTTATTTACTTGACAGAGATAGAGACAGCCAGTGAGAGAGGGAACACAAGCAGGGGGAGTGGGAGAGGAAGAAGCAGGCTCATAGCGGAGGAGCCTGATGTGGGGCTTGATCCCCATAAGGCCGGGATCACGCCCTGAGCCAAAGGCAGATGCTTAACCGCTGTGCCACCCAGGCGCCCCATTCTTTCCACATTTATTAGTTGACTTTCTACTGTAAGAGGAGGCTTTCTCTTCTCTCCATGTATTTATCCATTCATTCACCTATTTATATCAGTGTGGGCCTCTTAGGTTCCTTATTTTGTTTCATAGATTAGGACCCATTATTGTTGGTATTTATTCTGTTGCTCGAATTGTCCCGGATTTGGCCAGTGGGAGCCTTTTGAAGTTGCATTTTATGTCCTTTTAACATTCTTTGAGCTCTTCCTTACTTTCTGTTTAAAGATAGTCCAGGCTCATCTTGTCATTTCTTTGCTCCAACCCTGGAATCAGCCATTTCTCCAAGGAGCCCTGGTTCCTTCTAGTGGAGAGATATGCTCAGAAACCAAGACCTGGGCCATACGTGTGCCCATTGCTACTGAGCTAGCATTGCTTCCAGCTCCTTTCAGGCGGCAGAGCTAGGAAATACACATTTACATTTCTCTATTTCTATCTGTATGTAGTGAAAACCGAGAGTTTGTAATGATGACTACAATTCTAATTTACCACCACGGGATTCATTTTAGGTTTTCTTTTTTGCATATTTCTGATGCCTTTGTGAGAACACGGACTCAGAGTCACCCTCAATCTATGTGGTTTATTTGCTCAATCTTCCTGTATGTAGTTTGTCTCCTGACCCCGCTATAATGCGCTCCCCATTTTGTGCAGACCACCATCCCTGCTCACGCCTGCCTCCTCCCCTGGGCCTGCCTACCCTGTTTGCTCCTCCTTAATTGCTTTTTGGGGGATAAAGGAAAAAAGAAAGGCGCCCGCAGGGATTTTTTTTTAAGGGAGGGAAGAGAAAGGAAAGAGGAAAAGACAGTCATGTACATTTTTAATGGACTTCTCCTCTTTACCACCATTGTAATTAACTGTTTAAAAATTATTTTTTCTATTAAAATTTAAACTCCACGGAGACAATGACCATGGGTGCCTTGCTCACTGTGCATTGAATCCCCCAAGGCCTAGCACAACGCCTAGCACACAGTAGGCCCTTAACATATTTTAAAATAAATGATTAAATCATGTAAAGCAATAGGAACAAAATTTTAACTATTGAACAGTTTATAACACAACCAAGGGTCTCCCATCTAAACAGTTACTTACCGGTGTCTACATAGCCCAACTCATCTGTGACCTTTTTCAACTAGAAACCAAACTATTGACACCTTAAATAAATTTGCTTTTTAGAGTTTTCTCTGAGGCTGAGTGCCCCAGGGTAAAGAGATCTCCTTTACTGAGACTTTATTGTTATTAAATATTTCTTTGGTTTTGGAGTCTGTTATTTCAAACAGATTTTTTAAACAAGCATTTCAATGCAAAGTTGTATTATAAGACAATTCCAAAAATCATTGTCCTACAGCATTTGGTTGAATTGATGTTGGCAGCATAGGCAAGACAATGGAGTCTTCCAGAATTTCGTTGTGAGAAATAACTGCTATCGTAGCTAGCATTGTGCCAACATAAGGGGCGTATTCCTTTATGCCAGGCCTGTCCCATCATTCTCCTTCAGGCATTTAAAAAAATAACTGTAATTATTTGTCCCCAGCTTTTGCCAGCCAATGTCAAGGACAGTCTTAACTCTACAGTGCCTCCCTCCTCCCCTCTGTTTCCTCTCAGTCACGAAGTCCTAATGCACTTGTGCTTTCCCAGAGAACAGGCGTCCTTTTCAGTGACTGATGGAAAGCAACAGCTGGACTCTCTCGGAGGCCATGTCAGGAAGTGAGGGAACAGGCGGAAACACAGCTGTTGCAAGGGCTGGACGCGGTTGCTCAGCACGAAGGGCTACAACTTTGGGCACAAAGAGCCTTACTTGCTTCCCTCTCTCAGAAAATCTGCCTCTCGGGTCACTCTGGTTCAGTGGAAAAGGTACAGAAGTGACGCTGCCTCCCAGCGAGAGCGGGAGGGGGGCTGAGTGCAAGAACTCAGGGTGCTCTGGTGCCAGGACCCCTCAGCCTCTCGCTGGTCTCTGTGGTGAACCCCACTCCAATCCCCTCCCCACCCCAATGTCCCCTGCTACAGCCATGGCTGCCTGGCCGTGTAAACCCAGGAAAGGTAAAGGATTAGAAATGCCGAGGGCTACTTCTGACTCCAGGCTCCAGGGAAAACGATGAACTGACCTCCCCACTTTTAACTGTCCCATTTGCAACTGGATTTCCCAACCCAATGGTTCTCAACTCTGGCTGCCTGAATCATTTTTATTAAAATCCCAGGGTCCAGGAACCACCACCAATGATTTTGATTTAATTGGTTCAAGTGGGGTTCAAGCACAAGTCCGTTCGAAAGGTTCCTGGATGCAGCCAGGGCTGAGACCCACATCCCCACCCCTGCTCCTTGTCCAGGTGTGTGAGGATGACACCAGGAACACCAGGGAGCACCGGGGAGCATACACTTTCCCTCAGCACAGTGGTTCTCTATCTTGACACACATCCGAATCACCTAGGGATCTTTCTAAAATCCCAGTGCCCAGGCCGCTCCCCAGGTGAATTACATCATGATCTCTGGGGATGGGATCCGGGGTCTGTGTTTTTTTAAAGCTCCTCAGGAGATTAAAGTGGGCAGCTGAGTTTGACCCCACTCAGCTTGAGTGTTTCCCAGGTCTTCTGAAATGGTGCTTCTCAGCTGTCTGTGGTGAAGACCAGCTTTGTTGTTTTGTTTTAACTTTTCATTCTTTGCTGATGATTTTGTAAAATACTATAAAAATGCATCATTAGAGGGGCACCTGGGTGGCTCAGTCGGATAAGCCTCCAACTCTTGGTCTCAGCTGAATTCTCAATCTCAGGGTTGTGATTTCAAGTCCCATGTTGGACTCCATGCTGGGCATGGAGCCTACCTACTTAAACAAAACAAAATAAAACAAAGCAAAACAAAAACCACATAACTAGAGAATGAGATTTAAAAAGCAGACATAAAATAATAAGCCCAGATATTTTAATTATTAGATTGCAAGTCAAAAAATTGCTGTTAAGTTTCTAAATTGTCTTGATTTCTTTACTTATGGACTGTTAACAGCTTGGGAACCAGTGCTGGTCTGTGAGCCACACTTTGAATAACAATGTTCCAGAAACACCATTACGGGAAATGTAGATAGATGTTGTATGTGGGAGAGGGAATCAAATAGATTTGATAAATACGGTAGACTAGATTTCTAGTTTAGGACATCAAGGGCCCTAGACTATTAAGGACTCTGAGAAGTTCTGAGGTAACAAACATTGCTTCATTTTTTTAATTAATTAATTTATTTTTAAAGTAGGCTCCATGCCCACTCTGGGGCTAGAACTCACAACACTGAGACTGAGAGTCATAGGCTCTACTGACTGAGTCAGCCAGGTGCCCCGGTTTCATTTTATTTAATTCATGGTTTTCCAATCTTATAGGATGGGGACGCTTCTCTCCACCCCAGCAGCTCTATTACACGTGTATAAAGTGTAATCGAACTGTTTAGTCTCAGTCTTACGAGGCATACAGACTCACCAAAAAGAGAGACACATCTTAGCAGAGTTATTTCCCTGTGTTGCCCTATGCCCAGCTGTGTCTCACTCATCTGTGGCTCCAGTCTCAGGGACCAGCATTAGCCGCTACCCAATGACCTAAGATAGTCATTGGGTCCTGCCAGACCTTCCCCTAAATGTGTTGGGGTCTGTCTACCCCTGTCCACTGGCTCTACCTGAACACCACCATCTCTCTCAGATTGTTGAAACCCTCTTTGCTGGTCTCTCTGCCCTTGCTGGGCCCATGTTCCTCTGATCTGCTCTTTACACCGAAACCAGACTGATGCTGTGGAAATTGTTTTCTGATCGTACCACTCCCTGCCCACAACTCCTCTTGGCTGCCCTTGTCTTCAGTGTCTTCACCCTGACTAGCAGTGCCCTCTGGCTGTCCCTCCAGCTTCATCTTTCGTCACTCCCCACGTGTCCACACTGAACTTGTAGCGATCCCCTAAATACACAGATGCTTCCTCTAGCTGTTCCCACCTTTCTTCTCACCCTGCTCTCTCTGCTAAATCGGTCTTTAGGGTCAGCCTCGATGTCCCCACCCAGGGAAGCTTCCTCACACCCCCCAGCCTAGGTGGGTAACTCTCTCTTGCGATCCCTCAAGACCACTTATCGTACAGACTGGGTTTTGATCGGCTGTTGACCCCACTAGACTTGAGCTCTCTGGGACAGGTTTACTTACTCATCGTCTCTCCCCAGCACCTGGCACTCTGCCTAGCACGGGCAAGGTCATCAATGCACACTTGTGGATGGAATGGATCAATGAGGGAGCAAATGAATCCCATGCCATCTATGTCTGAACTACAGGAGACCGAGAAGCACCCTGAAGATTGCATTTCAGCATCTCAGAAAGTCCCCAGTCCCAGCGCATACCTCCATTCAAACTTCGTCATCAATCCAGCTGCCGAAGGGCTTTTCTTGTTCCTCTTCCCAGGATTCTGACTCTCTGTGCAGCTCCTTCAGGCTGACGTCATTGTGGGACGATCTGCCTGGTTTGTAGTTTGGGTTTTGCCTTGTCAGAACTGCCTCTCAGATCATTGTCGGTCATAGTTCACATCCGAGGATGCGGGGCTCCTCATTTCCTGACTACAGATCCGCAATTGGGCTTTCCCTTTTCCTGGGAGGGGGGTGACAGCATCTCTGCCCAGGCCGCTGCATCTACTGAACTCGGCCCTCCAGGCCAGGTTGACCTGCCAGTGCAGCGGATGACCTGAGACTCGTGGAATTACAAACCTGCTGGGCTGCTTGTTCTGTTCGCTCCTGCACACGCACTCTCACCCTTCTCTGTCCTGCTCTGTGCATCCCATTGGCTTCCACGCCCTGTGGGTTTCTGTTGGATTTAACGAATATGAGGCACCGAAAGGAGATTGGAGGTTGAAAGGAGAGAGAAGTCTGGAACGTGTTCCTTGGCTCTGTCCTGTTGGGCTGGGATTTTGGTAGCGCCTAAATTCCTCTATCCCACACTTCCTGTGGGCGGGCCTCTCTTCCAGGGCTCCAGCTCTCACCCGATTCTAGTAACATCATGCCCTACCCTTGCCCCTTTCAGACTCGGGGGGGGGGGTGGTAACGGCTTCCTGCTGCTGGGAGTCCCTGGATGCTTCTTGTCTCTTGCTGGTACAGTTCACCTTGCCCACACTTCTATAAATAATTCCCTGATTAAACTCTCTGTAAGTCACCCTTTGAGGGCACCATCTCTGTTGCTGGGACCTGGTGTGATGAGATCTTCTTCTAGTACCATGTCTTCACCTCACAGAAGCTAGAACCCAGGTCTCCTGGACTAGTCCAGTGCCCTTTCCACCCCGTCATCACCACCTTTGTTCTAGAATCTAGAATCTATTTTTTTTT
>NW_023244458.1:17694-18165 GCF_002007445.2 Ailuropoda melanoleuca
AATTGTTTTCTGATCGTACCACTCCCTGCCCACAACTCCTCTTGGCTGCCCTTGTCTTCAGTGTCTTCACCCTGACTAGCAGTGCCCTCTGGCTGTCCCTCCAGCTTCATCTTTCGTCACTCCCCACGTGTCCACACTGAACTTGTAGCGATCCCCTAAATACATAGATGCTTCCTCTAGCTGTTCCCACCTTTCTTCTCACCCTGCTCTCTCTGCTAAATCGGTCTTTAGGGTCAGCCTCGATGTCCCCACCCAGGGAAGCTTCCTCACACCCCCCAGCCTAGGTGGGTAACTCTCTCTTGCGATCCCTCAAGACCACTTATCGTACAGACTGGGTTTTGATCGGCTGTTGACCCCACTAGACTTGAGCTCTCTGGGACAGGTTTACTTACTCATCGTCTCTCCCCAGCACCTGGCACTCTGCCTAGCACGGGCAAGGTCATCAATGCACACTTGTGGATGGAATGGATC
>NW_023244459.1:0-1704 GCF_002007445.2 Ailuropoda melanoleuca
GAAGGCAGACGGTTAACCGATTGAAACGCCCAGGCACCTGAGCTTCTGACATTTTATCCTTTGTGTTTTCAATGTTGTAAAGTACTTCCAAGAGTTCCTTTAATATGAAGTTTTTTTTTGCCATGTCATTTCTTTTGGGACATTTGTCATAACTACTTATTTATATTGATGTTTTTCCTCATTAAATTCTTCTGGCTGCATATCTAGAGTCAAACAGCAGTGACATTAACAATTCCACAGTTAGCATTTCTTCTATAACTTCATTTATACTATGACCCAAATTTCATTTTCAGCATTATCACATTAGTTTCTGTGCTGCGCTTTTATCTTTGGTGGCCAGTTCCGTCTTTTGAATATCTATGTTTCTAAAATGTCACATGGGTTTATCACTGGGAGACAAAACAGCATGAGCATACGCTTTGCTCTCTGTCTCTGAACTGAGAAACAGGTGTGCAATGTCCAAACACCAACAGGCTGAAAGAAGTGACACAATTGCTCACTGATCATGACCTGTATCTATTATGTACTGATTTGTGGACTGAAGAGCTAACTGCAAAGTTTGCACTTTATGCATTTACTCACAGTTAATTAACCATTATAAGTGAAATTTGAAGTGTGTTATTGAGGGACTAGTGTTTAATTAAAACATGTTACCTGAAGATGTTGCGTGTAGGAACCATGCACACTGAGGGCTTCTTGTAGTAGAGCAGCGACTTTCATAAAACAGAACTACAAGATATAAGAGGGAAAATAGACACATTAATAAAGAAGACTTTAACAAACATCTTCCAAACCTAGAATAAAGTGGATAAAAATTAGTAAGGATATATTTTTTAAAAGGGGAAAAAGCTTTATGAATTAATATTTTTTCATACCAGTCTGTTTTGTATATGGCTGTGCCTTTTGGAACTTTATAAGAGATATTTTAACAACTTTTTTAAAAGATTTTGTTTGTTTGAGAGAGAGACAGCATGAGCCAGGAGAGGGGTAGATGGAGAGAAACAAGCAGATTCCCCACTGAGCGGGGAGCCTGCGGGTTTAGGGTTAGTGTTAGGGACTCAGTCCCAGGACCCTGAGATCATGACCTGAGCTGAAGTCAGATGCTTAACTGATTGAACTACCCAGATGCCCCTAAATAATAGATAACTTTATGTTTTTAAAAATTTTAAAAAGATTTTATTTATTTGACAGAGAGAGAGAGCACAAGCAGGGGAAGCAGCAGGCAGAGGGAGAGGGAGAAGCAGGCTTCCCAGTGAGCAGGGAGCCTGATGCAGGGCTCAACCCCAGGACCCTGGGATCATGATCTGAGCTGAAGGCAGACACTTAACCAACTGAGCCACCCAGGCGCCCCTATAAGAGATACTTTAAATTCACATTCTTCCCTAGGTGAAAATACTTAGAAGTCTGTAAATGAATGTTAAAGCTCCCAACTTTTATGCAACAAGCCGTCTGCTACTGACTGGTAATGACAGGGTAGACAACGCCAGTCATGTGTTCTTTTCCAGATTCCTGGTCTGAGATAGTTCTCGGTGGCTCAGCTATGCTGCTTTTCTGAGCAGGCCCATCAAGGACATGAAACGTTTTAGTTCTAGGTGTTTAACTGTGCTCCTAGGGTGTCCTGGGAACAAGTGCCACGCTAGGCTCCCTGCTCTGCAGGGAGTCTGTTTCTCCCTCTGCCCCTCCGCCTCCTGTTCTCTCTCTCTC
>NW_023244460.1:0-1705 GCF_002007445.2 Ailuropoda melanoleuca
AGCCTGATGTGGGGCTCGATCCCATAATGCCGGGATCACGCCCTGAGCGGAAGGCAGACGCTTAACGACTGAGCCACCCAGGCGCCCCTCATGGTCAATTTTTATATAGACATTAGAGACAGATTTAACATCACCTTCAAAACTGTGGGAGGTTAAACACACACTGCATTGAGACATTGAAAAGTAGTAGGTATTTACAGGTATTTCCTCCAAAAGCTTCATTTGGTAAGGGATTCAACCCCCACTTAATGACATTGATCAAAGCAGGACAGTTTGAAGGAGAAACATCACAAAAAGGAAGACGTCAGTGTCCTGAGATCAAGCCCCACTTCTGGCTCTGCATTCAGCATAGAGTCTGCTTGGATTTCTCTCTCCCTTTCCCTCTGCCCCCCACCACATGCTTTCTCTCTCTCTAATAAATTAATTTAAAAAAAATTGAATTGTACCCCTAAAATGGGTAAGTTTATTCAATAAAATTGTTTTATTTTTTAAAAGATTTTGTTTGTTTATTTGAGAGGGAGAAAGAGAGACAAGCCTGAGCGAGAATGCAAGAGAAGGGGAGGGAGAAGCAAACACCCTGCTGAGCAGGGAGCCCACTCACTCATGCTTAACCAACTGAGCCATGGGGTGCCTCAAAATTGTTTTAAAATGCATGTTAAAAAGTTAATAAAAGGGGTGTCTGGGTGGCACAGTCAATTAAGAGACTGACTCTTGGTTTCAGTTCAGGTGGTGATCTCAGGGTCATGAGATGGAGCCCCCCCCCCGAACTCTGTGCTCAGCACCCTCGTGGGCTTTTAAGACTTTCTCTTCCTCTGCTCCTCCGCCACCACACGCTCTCTCTCTCTCTCAAATAAATAAATGAATCTTTTTTTAAAAAAAGATCCACAATTGTGTTTTCACAGAGAGCTATTTACATCAGATCCAGAATTTCCTCCAGATGATATTAATTTACTTCTCAAATTTAAAGTCTGACACTAATTGTAATATTTTAGGTCAGAAAAACAGTAAAGATGGATATCAAGTGCCTTCTGTCCTCTTTCCCTTTTTCCTTTTTCGAGTTTTCAGGTTGATTCATTTTTTTCTTATAGCCTCTAGAGGGCAGCACATGTGTTCTTATTAGAACAGTCAGTATCTTCTCAGAAATCTTAACTTCCTCAAACAAACTTTGGTGACTTGCAATTATCAGTGATGCCACATTGCTTTAGATGAATCTTCTGATTTCAGATTTGTGCTGAGGACCTTGACAGTTGAGGGCCCTCCTTCAGCAACTCGTTGGGATGAGCCATCCCTTCCTCCATGTCAGCTGTCCCACCTCTGGATATCTATGCCTTAGAAACATCTTTTGACCTAACCTACAGTGGCATGTAGGGATAATTTCACTTAAGACTTTCACAGCATTTTTCTTCTAGAAAGCTTCATTTTAAGGTAAAGACAGGAGTCAAAGAACAAAATCAGTATTTATACATGAGAGGAGGGGGAAGATCCAGGAAATTGTGATATGAATCCCTAAACCTCATAAGTTTGTAAAGTTATACTGGAAAAATTAGGCTTTGAAAAGAGACAAATGAAATGCCAGTGTTATCTTCAATGTATGGATATTTAGGAATGCAGGACTGAAAAATTTGCAAGAATTAAAAAAAAATCTGTAAGAATTTTTTTTTTTTTTTTTTTTAGATTTTTATTTATTTATTCAACAGAGATAGAG
>NW_023244461.1:0-1705 GCF_002007445.2 Ailuropoda melanoleuca
GTGCCCAGGGCACCTGGACACCCACATGCACCTGTCAGTGGGTCGTGAAGGACCCGAGACACCTGTGTGGGCTGTTTCCCCGAATCGCCTCCTCAGGCCGCCACAGGGCTGCGTCAGACAGGATGGAGGCCACCGGCTTCTAAGTGTCTCTCTCCTGCTGGGACCACGTGGCAGCCACCACAGCAGCCCTGCCATTTGTCAAACCCTGAAATGCTGGACAGTTTTATCTCTTTCAAAGAAAGAGTGAGTGAACCTAGTGTTTGAGGCCCACAGCCAACCTCCTGGCAGGTGCACGTTGCCCAAGGGGGATTTATGTCATTGTAGGCAAACCTGTCCATCCTGGGACACTTGCTCCGTGTCTCCTGCTGGGAGTGAGAGAGCGGGAGGCACAAGGATACAGGACGCTCAGAGCCCCGCCAGGCTCCTGGCCATCCCGGGCCTGCTGTAGGAAGGGACCTTCCCCAGGACAGAGAGCCTTGCTTGTTCCCCTGGTGGACACCCCTCTCTCCATGACCCAGCACCAGGTACTAACTACACACTGACCTGGATACAGAAAGCTTTAGGCCAGTCCTGAACTGCACCCCGCACACACATGGGGAGAGTGTCCTGCTTCCCTCACTCCTGGTGGGGCCCCGGTGCACCCCCCACCCCCCACCCCATCCCCGCTATGGCTCCTTTTCGGGTCTCCCTCACTGCGAAGCCCAGCCCGGCCCGGCCCGCAGCCCGACTCCGGCACCCGCCCGTGCCATCCCCCCACCACCATGGGAGGCTCTGCGTCCCCTCCACCTGGGCAGCAGGTGCTCCCGCTGTGCCCCTTTCCCATGACCTCAGGTGCTCCCAGACTCCGCGAGGTGCCTCCTGTGACCCCATCCTCCTGGTTTGCAGCAACAGCAGCCATGCACAGCCAGCTTCTCTCGGGCTCATAGACGTGGAGGAGAGCCTGGGGTCCTGGCCCTGCACGGCTGGACCACCTTAGCACCAGGCCTCCCTGGCACCTGGAGCCCCAGATGGGCCGCAGGAGGCGAGGTGGCAGGGTTGAGCCACTGCGGACACAGTGAGGGCGTCATCCAGAGGCAGTGAGGCCTGGCCTCCCCGAGGGGCTGTCATGTCTTCATTCTCTGTATTAACCCAGCTGGAATTTGGCTCTGGGGCTTGCGTAGTGTCCTGACCACGCAGAAAATCTCTTCCCACCCCAGGGCCCCAGGTGCAAGGGGGTGACAGAGGGCCGGGTTGGAGGAGCAGAGCAGAGCATTTACGTGAACCAGCCCGACAGCCCTGAGACAAGAACGCGGAGTGGCTTCTGAGGGAGCAAAGACGGGGCAGACATGGCAAAGGTGTGGGGTTTGGGGGAGAGAAGAGAGGTTTCTGTCCGAGTGAGGCTGTGAACGCAGGAAGCTTCTGCTGCGATGGAGAAAGAGCTCCCCTCTGGCGTTCTCCGGCCCTGCGAAGGCACTGTTGCCAAGAGGAACCAGACCCCGCCAGGAAGCGCAGGATGCAACAGCTGGGCTCGGGGAGCTTGCACGTGCAACCCGCAAAGGCCCAGAGTTGGTACGTGTTATGGGCGAATTGTGTCCCCAAAAGGATATGTTGAAGTCCTAACCCCTGGAACCTGTGGGCATGACCTTATTTGGAGACGGGGTCTTTACAGATGCGACGAAGAAAAGATGGATCAGCGGGATGGGCCCTAATGCAACGTGACTCGTCC
>NW_023244462.1:0-1759 GCF_002007445.2 Ailuropoda melanoleuca
AATTTCAGTCTTTTGGTGTCAGTTGATACCTGTTTTATGTCCTAGAACATGGTCTATTCTTGAGAGTGTCCATGGGCATTAGAATAGAATGAGTATTCTTTGGTTCTGGGGTTTAGTGTTCTACATATATCTATGAGGTCCAACTAGTCGAGTATGGCTTTCAAAGCTCTTGTTTCTTTGCTGATTTCTTGCTTAGGTGATTTGTCTATTGCTGATAGTGGAGTGTTGAGGTCTCCTACTATTAGTGTATTATTATCTACATGTCTCTTTATTCTGGTTAAGAGTTGGCTTGTGCATGTTGCTGCTCCTCTGTTGGGGGCATATATATTTATAATTGTCATATCCACTTGTTGGATACATCCTTTAAGAATAATATAGTGCCCTTCTGTGTCTCTAACTATAGTCTTTAGTTTAAAATCCAATCTTTCTGATATGAGAATTGCCACCCCAGCTTTCTTTTGAGGTCCATTGGTGTAAAAGAAGGTATTCCATCCCTTTACTTTCAGTCTGAATGTACCTTTAGGTTCAAAATGAGTCTCTTGTAGACAGCAAATGTATGGGTCATGTCTTCTTATCCAATCTGCAACCCTGTGGCGTTTTATGGGAGCATTTAGGACATTTACATTGAGACTGATAATTGAGAGATATGATTTAATGATGCCATGTTGCCAGTAAAGTCTTTGTTTGTATCGGTTGTGACTTTCTCTTCTGTATCACTCTTGGAACCTTTTTACCTTTATAGAACCCCCCTTAATATCTCCTGTAGGGCTGGTTTCGTCGTTATGAAATTGGTCAATGGCGATTCTGGAATGTCTTTATTTCTCCATCAATTCTGAATGACAGCCTTGCTGGATAAAGGATCCTTGGCTGCATGTTTTCTCTGAAAGAGCTTTAAAAATGCCCCCAACCCTTTTTCTCATTCCAGGTCTGTGTAGACAGGTATGACGTAATTCTGATACCTTTGCCTTGGTACGTGAGAAATTTCTTTGCCCTGGCTGCTTTCAATACTGTATCCATGGATCTAATATTTGCGAATTGCACTATGATGTGACGTGGCATAGGTTTGTCGTGGTTGAGCTTGGGAGGGGTCCTCTCTGCCTCTTGGACATGAATGCTTGTTTCCCTTGTTAGATTAGGGAAGTTTGCAGCTAAAGTTTGTTCGAATATCTCTTCTAGGCCTCTGTTTTTCTCCACCCCCCTCAGGGATGCTGATGATTCTGACATTGGAATGTTTCATTGAGTCAGTAATCTCCCATAACATACATTCTTGAGTGTGGTTTTTTTAAGTCCAGATTCCATTTTAGCTTTGTCTTCTACTAACCCATCCTCCAATTCACTGATACATTCTTCTGCCTCATTTACCTTGGCCGTCAGAGCCTCTAGTTTTGACTGCATTTGGCTCATAGAATTTTTAATTTCTGCCAGATTCACTCTCATTTCCACCCTTAGAGATTCTATATTCTCATTTACATTTTCGTTAATACTTTTTTCAAGTCTACAGATCATCTTGACCATTGTTACTCTGAACTCCATTTGTGATAATTTGGTTACATCCGTATCCATTATTTCTGTGGCAGAGGCCACANAATCTCCCATAACATACATTCTTGAGTGTGGTTTTTTTAAGTCCAGATTCCATTTTAGCTTTGTCTTCTACTAACCCATCCTCCAATTCACTGATACATTCTTCTGCCTCATTTACCTTGGCCGTCAGAGCCTCTAGTTTTGACTGCATTTGGCTCATAGAATTTTTAATTTC
>NW_023244463.1:0-1705 GCF_002007445.2 Ailuropoda melanoleuca
AAAAAAAAGTACATGAAACCAGTTATGACCTAACACTTAAGTCCACAATAAAGCTGAGCTGAAAAGATAAGGCAATAGCCACGTCAGTATCACATTATTCTGTCATGGCACCCCAGCCCCTGATCACAGCATGGGAAGGGCAGGTATTTCCATGATTGTACAGATTAGGAACTTCATAGCCCAATAGTTGTGGTTTTGCCCTTGCAGTCTGCCCTGAAATACTGCTACAACTCTAAGCAGTGCCTTAAGATGCAATGAGCAAGGGAACCATCATACATGTCATTACTCTTTCATTTGTTATTTTTCTTCAGTATTTGCCAATCTCCTAGGTCCAGTAAGCATGTTCTTTAGTAATGGTCTCATCATTTTGCATAACAGATGCCTTAGTATCTGTTAGGTCTGGGATGTGAAGAAAACTTCTAAATTCTAGGCGATGGTTTTCCAAAGAAGTAGAGAAAAAGGACAGGAATAGATAATTAACAAATATAGAGAATACAATAAAAAATGCAAATCAAAATAAAACTAAATTTTGCCCATCCAGATTTTTAAAAAAAGAGTCTCAAAAAATCATGATTCCCCAAATTTTCTTAGTCATAATTAAATTATTAACAATTTTAATTATTAATAATTAAATTGTTAACAAAGGACAGAGGACAAAATCATCAACAATTTGGGCAAAGAATTAGACAAAATTTAGCAAACACTTTATTTATTAATTTACTTTAATACAGTGGTGGCATTTGAAGGAATATGTCAAACTGAAATTGCATTGAAAAGTATAATATTCATTTAAAGTTAATTTTTTGTGTGTTCTTTAGGGCAGTGTTATTGGAAACAAGCTAAAATTTTAGCAAGAGTGTTGTAAGAAAACTATGGAAATTTCACTTAATAAAACAGTATGCATGTGTTAGAAATGTTATTGTATATACAACTATACAATCTTTGGGTATCACCTGAAATATAATAACATATGAAAAATCAGGACACTGATTATTAGTGCAGTAGGATATTAGAGTAGAAACAGACCAGAAGGAACTGCTCTATTTTGATTTTGAATAATGGGATTATGGTTGAATTTGAAAACGAACTTCTTTGATCTACTTTATATGTTAAATTTCATTTAATAGTTTTATAATCACATTTGTTACATTTAATTTGGAATGCATGTTTAAAAGTAAAATAGGTGACTCTGTTTATTCCACCTAAATGCACTCATATTGTAGAAGCGAAATATTACCTTTACACTCTTAGAGTTTTTTGGGTAGGATTGAGAATTAAGCTCATGTAAGATAGAGCAATGGGAGAAAGTATGTAAGTATATAAGCTTAACCTGCCATGGGAGCCCTCAATAAAGGATGTACACTCAAATAGATGATGAAATCCATATGCTTTTACAGTAGGTTAAAGAAAAAGAGGCAACTGTGGAAAAGTAAGGAAACAATGTGAGAAGGCAAAGGAAGATAGGAATTATTTTAACAAGTCTATTTATATAGACTTCTCTATGTCTCCACCTTGTATCCTTGATGAAGAGAATGTTAACTTCCCTCCTGGTAGAGGAAGGACATCTTTCATAGAAGAATTTTATCTCCTGCTTTGAGAAATATGGACAGTCAGAGTACCTAATCTGCATCTGCTGTTTCTGAAGTGCCCTTAACTCAAGATATTCAATACACCAAAGTGGCATATTTTGGGATGATATGCTTTG
>NW_023244464.1:0-1706 GCF_002007445.2 Ailuropoda melanoleuca
AAAAAAAAAAAAACCCAAACATCCTCACCTTAAACATCGTGTTCTTTTCTTTCCTTTTGGTAACTCACTTCCTTATCTTGATAAGTATAATTGTTTCATGCCCTTCTTCAATATGATTCAAAATTTCAAAATACATTATATATCACAAATAAAAATCAAACAATGTTAGAGAATATCTATTTTCAAACTCTGAATGCTTGCAAAGTTTCTGACATGCCTCTTCTCTACCAGTTAAAACATATTTATTTTAAAAGTGCATTTTCAAGGTGTATTTACTGGTTTTAAACTGCAAAGGAATGAAAGATGTGGGTAAAATTTACTGGAGCCTGGAAACAACAGATACTGCACGTGGTTTTATAAAGCATAGACTTTTTTTTTTATCTTGACTCATTTGTAAGTCACGTTATATAGACTTGACAGTTTGTACATCTATAGAACTCCTCAAAGTTTCCCTCTAGTCTATGAACTTATTACATACAGAGTTTGATGTAAGGAAAGGTTGAAAAACTTTATTTTTGGTGCCCTTGAAGGGCTCTAAGGGCAGATCTAATCCCACTGCATCTCCTTCTAAGTGAATATAGCAACACCAGAGAGGTTGGGTAATCTATGAAAGTCACACAGCTAGCTAGGCGCATAGCTTGGGTGAGGACCCCATCTCTTAATTCTTGAGAGGATTCTTTCTGCCATTTTACATAGTTTTAATCCTTCTCCTCCACTTTTTTCCCACTTTTTTTTCCTCCTCCACTTTTATTTTCCCAATAAGACCCTGGTACCTTCATCTTGTTCCATCATAGTGCCCCACTGACACTGCATCCCTTATCAAACCCTGCCGTTTTCAAATCAAAGTGCCCCACCCATTTCCTCTGTGTCCCTCTCCCTGGGGGTCCTACCACTGTTGAATCTAGAGAGCCAGTGTGGAACTGAGTATTAATGACTGTTCATGGTTTAGTTTTGCTTCTTGTCTAAAATAGCTCGAATGCCTTACCTCATGGACAACTAATCACAATATTCCCAAGAGTTAAATTTATTGACATCTCACTGTGTGCCAGACACTGTGCTTAAGGATTTCATATAAATTATGTCATGGATATTGTGTGCATTATGTCATTATCTCATTTGACAAATGAGTTATAAAAGACAAGCCCAGTGACTGATATATTTAGAGACAGGTGGGGTTATCCTGCCCCCTTTCTAGTGATATCATTCAAGCAATAGCCTGGCTGCCCTGGGCACAGGGCCAGCAGCTGAGAAGAGCCTCCCTTCCTCTCCAATGTCTTCAGCTTTCTGCCTAGTGAGTCTTCTGTGCATGCCACTGAATACCCAAACAACTGGCATTGGTGTCTCTGGGGGTATTGCCAGAGCTGCTCTTCTAACTAAGCTTCTCAGAGCTGGGGCTGCTAATATGCCCTGGGTAGTCCAGGGCTCTGAAACCCATTGTTTGCCAACGAGCAACAGCCAGGTTACAAAACACCACATGTAGCTTAAATGGAGAAGTACCTAGAAAAGAAGCCCTTGATGTCAAGTTAATCATAGTTTTCTACTCAGCAAATTGTCTTTAGTACCCATTCTCCTGATTTGACAAAACAACAACAAAACAAAACATCAAAATCCTAGAGAAGAGCATAGCCAGCAACGTCTACGACATCGGCCACAGCAACCTTTTTCATGACACATCTCCAAAGGCAAGAGAAACAAAAGATAAAATG
>NW_023244465.1:0-1706 GCF_002007445.2 Ailuropoda melanoleuca
ACAGAAGGCTGGGCATCCTTTCTGACGTCAGCCTAAAGATGGGAGGTCATCATGACTCTTGTAAGCCTGCTCAAATGTTTCCTTATCCTTAAAATTAAACAATTTCTCCTACCCTAACTAAACATCTCCTGTAATTTGAGGGGGTTTTGTTGTTGTTGTTACTAGGACTTCTGAAAACATGGACTGACTTCTACCCTGTGTTCTTATTACAGTGATACGATTGTTACATATATAGAGACACAGCTGTTTTAACCTGGATGATTAGTTTTTAAAGACTTTGGTAGCAACGATATTCTATTTTTATATGACATTTATATTTAAGAGCTACTTCCCATACACCATTTCATTTGAACCTTGAACTAGAAATAGGAAGGGAAATTATACTCATTTTTATATGAGGAAAGAGAATCAGGATGAATAAACCTAGATACCTTTAATAATATCTCATCGTATGGTTACTAAGTGGAAGTATCAGGACCCAAAACTTGGGTTCTGTTGACTCCAAGCCTAGTGCTCAGACCATGAGAACGCATATAAATTAGACCCAGCACCACCACCCAACATACCAACTCTCCCAGCTTGAGTTTCTGCGATGTCTCACGTACTTTACTAGGTGCTTTGCATACAACATCTAGAATCTTTGCAGCAACCATGCAAGGGAAGTATTATCACACTGAGTTTAGAGATGGAAAAAAACAAAAATGAAAGTTCGGAGAGTTTAAGTCTTAAGTAGTTGCCTGATGGCTGACGTGGACTGAATGCAAAATTTAAACCCAAGCTCATTCTTTTGATGGCGCTGCCTTTCACCTAAATATGCATCATCTGAAATGAGACCCAATATAGTTTAATCTTTTGGACATTTTTAGGCCACATGAATTATTGTTCCATGAAAGTACAGTTAACAGAAAGTCCTAGTGGGTTGAATCCCATTCAGCCAACTCGAACCTCACTTAGTTGCCCTTAATTTTCCTGTCGTGTATCACTCTGCTTGTTAGACTGTCTTTTCTAGATTTTATTTTCCATTTTTTCAAAAGTATTTGTTGCCTTTTTTTCTAGGCCCTTTTTAAAATGTCTCTTCTTCTATTTTAAGGGATTGGTGTTTAACATGAGCACAATCTTTTTGGAACTCGTATGATGGTCTGTAGAGGCACAGGATTCTAGCTTACCGCCTCTTCCCCAAATTCCAGATTCTACATCCCTGGATCATTTTACATTTCTTCGTAATCCACTTTCCTGCCAATTTTACCTAGCTAACCCTTGCCAATTTTCGTATCCATGTAATTCATTGTCTATTCTTCAGTATTCTATCCTCATCTATAAAATTAGAATAATGATTCCTGTCCTGTCACCTCTCATCGTTCTGGTGATGTTCCATCAAAACATGTATAGGAAACGCACTTGGAAAAGTATAAAGAGTGATGAACACAGACGATTATAGTATATTTTGCTTTTGAAAACTTACATTGTGTAAATGGAGCCAAATAATCAGGTTTGGGCAGTGAGGTGGAGATTTAGATGTTCTGGATTTATTAGTTATGATATATACTAATTATTTAAATAACTTGTCACTAAATCATTTTGAAAGAGAGTTTATGTGCATATCAAAGTAAAGTGGTCTTCATACTGTAGG
The DNA here is from genome assembly GCF_002007445.2 of Ailuropoda melanoleuca. Classification (NCBI taxonomy): domain Eukaryota; kingdom Metazoa; phylum Chordata; class Mammalia; order Carnivora; family Ursidae; genus Ailuropoda; species Ailuropoda melanoleuca. The sequence continues at coordinate 1,631 of NW_023244465.1, forward strand.
GCAGTATGAGTATGTGTGGGGGTTGCTTAAATACAGCGTTGGTGCCCCCCAATGCTTCTGAGCTTCCCCCCCCCCC
>NW_023244466.1:0-1706 GCF_002007445.2 Ailuropoda melanoleuca
CTGCTTGTGTTCCCTCTCTCGCTGGCTGTCTCTATCTCTGTCGAATAAATAAATAAAATTTTTTAAAAAAAGAACATCTAAGGACAGAGATGGTACAGCGAGCAAACGCCCCATGCCAGACTCAATACCACACACCAACAGACTTGTGTACCGTGGATAGAAAACGTGTGACATTCCTCATTCATAAGCTAAAAATCGTGGGGTGCTATAGGGAATTCCTAAGAGAAAAACAACACTAAATGAAAAAAATTAGTAAAGAAAAAAATTCTTAAGAGCCTACTCTTTCCAAATTTAAATAAATGGAGAGAAATCCCTTGTTCTATGCTTGGAAAGATTTTATACTTGATTTCTGCAAACGTGAATCTACAAATTTCATTCCAACCCACTTAAAATAAAGGACAATTTCCATGTGACCAAGTTGCCCTCAGAGTCTCATCGAAGAGCGTGTCCACAGAGAAGGTGCTATGGGTTTGAAAGCAAAATGAAAAGAAGGAATAGCAAGAAATGAGTTTCCAAAAAGACACGAGCGCGAGGGACAGCGGCCGGCAGGTCAGGCAGGAAGTGCATGGACTCAGGGACATATGGAAGTCCGAGACTGCATGGAACCGGGGGACGGATGGACAGACAGCGGGATGGCGCTCCAGTCGGCGGAGACCCCATGGCCGCCACTGCAAGGCCATTGCTGTGATCGCTAACTCATCTGAGGCGAAATGTCTAGGTCCTGACTTACACATGACAGCAAACTAATGAGGAACCAAAGTCCACACAGACACATAAAAATCTGAAATTTCCTGCAGGACACGTGATGGGCATGGAAAACAGAAGCACAGAGCGCAGTCCTGTGGGTTGGGCTCTTCCTCAGTGAACAAGTATGCAGATCGAAAGAAAACATTTCTAGCAAATGTAACAATGAAACTATTAATACCCCCAGTCTCCACATTGGCTACACAAATCGCTCAATCGGAGACCGGCAGCCCCACAGAGAGCGCTGCTGACCACGAGCGCAGTCTCAGGGAACAGTGTGGGCGACATCCGGGTGCCGTTCCTCATTACGGTTATTAACGTAGGAAATTACATTGGTTGCCTGGATTTTTACTAACTTGACCCCATGTAGAATTAACCCAGTTCTTGTCAAAACACAGGGAAAATCTTTCTGTGGAAATAGACAAACGGATTCTTAAATTCATAGAGAAGGACAAAAAAGCTGGGAGAACTCAACTTTTTTTTTTAAGAGAAGAATCAGGTGGAAGGATTGAGCAGCACGGTGAGCTCAAGAGGTGTGGGAAGAGGCAGTGACCGCCTCTGAGTCAGGGAGAGGCAGGCGCCCCGGCAAACGGAGCGGGATGGAGCCCACGGACGGACCCCTCGGGCTCAGCCCACCACGTGGTGCACAGGCGGGGAGCGACGGAGGAAGGACACGCTCTGCAGTAAATGGCACTGCAGCAACGGGGTGTCCGTGGGGTTAGAAAAAGACCTTCGGCCTAAACCTCACGCCTCCTTATAAAAAAAACAAAACAAACCCAAAGTGGATCATAAATTTAAACACAAAATATAAAGCTTTTCTACAAAAAATAGGAGAAAATCTTCAGGACCTGACGCTGGGCAGAGCTCTTAAACATAACATTAAATGCACGATCTGGGGCGCCTGGGTGGCGCAGTCGTTAGGCGTCTGCCTTCGGCTCAGGGCGTGATCCCGGCGTTCTGGG
>NW_023244467.1:0-1706 GCF_002007445.2 Ailuropoda melanoleuca
GTGTAACTGACAGAGGATCTCTGAATGGAAGGTTTTCTAATGAAAAAGGAGGGGAGGGGAAGTGTCAGTGGGGTTCCTGGTGATAGGGGAAGCAGGTTTCCTTGGAATTGGCATCCAGGGGTTTTGTACTGAGTGAGAGAGAGAGAGAGAGAGAGAGAGACAAGATTCCATAGAGGAAGCTGGGCAGCATCAGGAAAGAGCTTTGCCTACGTTGCATTTGTCTAGGGCTTGGGTGCACTCGCACCTGTGGCCCACTGCCCGTGGTGCCCCCTCTCTGCACGGCAGCCAGCGCCTGGTTGGCATGGCTGGCCAGTCCCTCCTGGCCCCGCAGTCTTTATATGCGGATAGCGTTCATCTCATAGTTGGCCTGCTTTCTAGGAATGTGATTCTAAGCCCATTTTCTAAAACCGACGAGAATCCCTGCTGTCTTGGTGCTTACTTACAGAACCGCCGAGGGTCCTCCCCCTCCCACCCGAACACACATCATCTTGGAGCAACAGGGTTACCTCATCTTCTCCTGATAAGCACACCCTAAGCGGGTGTCTAAAGCTTGGGACTGTCAGTCGCAAATAACAGCACTGCTTCTTTGTGGAAACATAGCTTTTTCCATGAAACTAAGCCGAGGAGCTTCAAGAAATCTGGCATTAAATTCTTAAGGCTCTTCTATGTTCGCTCCCCAAATAAAACTCCTTAGCCCATCTCTTGTTCTCAGGAGACGCTATTACGGGTCTAAGCAGAAGGTAACTGGTCTAATGTCTTTCTCGCCTGGCCTCTGTGACACCGCAGTCATGGGATTGGCAACACCTAGGGGCCTGCTGGCAGCGAGAAGGGGAGGGACACATGAGGAGAGGCTGCACCCCAAACACTCCTTTCCCCTGTACTACTTTGGTTTTTGTTACTTTGGCTGAACTGCCCTCAGGAGGGAAGCCAGAGTGCATGTTTTAGTGCGTTTACTTTGTCCTGTTCCTACAGCCGCAGCAGTTTTGCCCAGAGAACTCAAGTTCAACTTCCTACGTTACTGAGAGGGTAATTTTCTCCACCACGGAATGATGTGAATGGTTCTGGACAGGTCAGGGCCACAGCGTAGACCTGTCGCCTGTTCTCACATGCCATGCTGCCAGTGACCTTCCCACATGACTCTGCTCTGTCCACAGAGCTTCAGGTCCAATAGCTCGTGTGCTGTGAAAATGGCCAGGTTGCATATGCGGAAACTCTATTTCAAGTTCAATTTGGCAACAGTCTTGAAGACCTTAACCAAAATAGTACTATTAAGTGAGGCTCAACTCTCACCATCCATCACATTTGAAGCTTTTTCATTATGGCTACTACTGAACTTTCTTTATTCAGGAAACCTAATCAGCAATAAAGAACCTGACCGATCAGTGGAATATGAATTTTACTGCTGTGTGGAGACATGGTTTTATTGTGCCGTCAGGGAAAATGAGACCTAATTGGGGAATGAGTGACTTATAATCCTCTCTGCACCATTCCTGCTGTCCATTAAGGCACCAAGCCAAAGACTGCTTCCTCTTAGACTCAGTCTGATGTTGACACTTTTCCTGGATTTCTTGTTTCCCTTAGATCCTAGATCCACATAACCCTAATGCATCCAGCATACATTTTGGCTCCCTAACAGTTCCTGAAAAATTCCACTCAATGTTTTTTGGGTGAAGATTGTGAAAAGACCAAAAAAAAAAAAAAAAAAA
>NW_023244468.1:0-1706 GCF_002007445.2 Ailuropoda melanoleuca
CCATCCATCCATCCATCCACCCATCCATCCATCCATCCATCCATCCACCCATCCATCCATCCATCCATCCACCCATCCATCCATCCGCCCATCCGCCCATCCACCCATCTGCCCATCCATCCATCCACCCATCCATCCATCCGCCCATCCATTCATCCACCTCTCATCCATCCATTCACCGCTTTCTTCCAACTATCATCCACCTGTCAATCCATCCTTCTATCCAAACATCCATCCATCTGCCATCTGTTCCCATCATCTATCCATTCACCCACCTACCCACTCATCTGTCCATTTGATATCCACTCATTCATCCATTAATCCATTCAACCAACCATTATTTTACTTGAATTTACTCTGGGCCCAGCTTCATGCTGGGCGATACTGGGGACACAGTCGTGACCAAGACGACATCAGATCTTGCCATCATGGGGCTCACCATCCAATTCAGAGACAGACCTACTACCGGTCAGTGGCAACCCAAGGTGGGTGGGGCTAGGATGTCCCAGGAGACTGTGGAATCCCAGAGAGGACACCCAGCCTGGTAGGTCAGGGAGGGCTTCTTGGAGGAGAAGATGGCTAAGTAAGGATCTGAAGGATGAGTAGGACCCATCTAGGACAATAGAGGGTGGAAAAGGGCTGCAGGCAGAAGGAATAAGGTATGCAAAGGGAAGAAGGGAGGAGAGAGCACACACTGTTTAGGGAACTATAAGAAACCTGGTCTGGGGCGCCTGGCTGGCACAGTTGGTTGGGCGTCTGACTCTTGGTTTCAGCTCAGGTCATGACCTCAGGGCTGTGAGATGGAGCCCTGAGCCCTGCCTTGGGCTCCATGCTCACCTCAGAGTCTACTGGGATTCTTTCCCTCTTCCTTTCCCCACTCCACCCCCCGCTCCCCTGCTTGTGCACGCGCACACATGCTCTCTCTCAAATAAATATATCAGTCTTCAAAAAGAAATCTGGTGTGACTACGTGTAACACGCAAGGGGCAAGGGAAGGCAGGAGACCATGCAGTGAGGAATCTGGATCTTGTCCTGAGCGAACTAGGGACCGATGGAAGAGTTTGGCAGGAGAAGAACGGGGTCAGTTTTACACCTGGTCAAGAACAAACAGAATCCGAGGAGGCAAGACTACAGGCCAAGGCCCAGGGAGAAGGCTGGGACAGGGACTCCGAGGAACAGTCCTCCTCAGGCCCCATCCTTCAACTCTGACATGGTGCCGCATGTACCCACATCATCCTGTCCACTTATCCTTCCGCCCACCCCGCAGCCCACGGGCTGGACCCAGCGGTGGGTCTGGGGATATGGAAATGAATCAGGCCCAGTCTCTGCCCTCTGAGAGCTCACAGTCTGCTGGGAAAGACACACCGCCAGTGATGCAAAGCCTATTCTCAGCTGTCTAACTAAGCTCAAGGGAAACTCCAAATGATGTTGCGATGGAGGTAATATTATACCCATTACTACAGATGGGGCAACGGAGTCTCAGCCACAAAGCAACACCTGACTCAGGCCTATCTCCCATATACCCATGTTCGGTGGGGCAGGGTGCCCGGCTTGGCCCCTTGCTGGGTCATTTCCCTTCTCTGAGCCTATGGTTTTTCTTTGCCTTTCTTTTTTGTTGTTTTGTTTTTAAGATTTTTTTTTGAGGGGCGCCTGGGTGGCACAGCGGTTAAGCGTCTGCCTTCGGCTCAGGGCGTGATCCTGGCATTA
>NW_023244469.1:0-9810 GCF_002007445.2 Ailuropoda melanoleuca
CACTGAGCAGGGAGCCCAACGCAGGGCTTGATCCCAGGACTCCAGGATCATACCTGAGCTGAAGGCAGACGTTTAACCGACTAAGCCACTCAGGCACCCCCATGCCTCGTTTCTATTTTAGTGTTTAAAGACTGAGACTGGAGAGTTTTCCGATTTCTAGGTTCCATATTGCCAAATCCAAAAATCAGAAACTGGGCTTTGACAGTGGGACTGAATCTTGGAAAGTGAGACTGCCCAGAAAGCCCAGAATACGAGCTCTACGCGCCTGCACAATGAAATGCCCACAGACATTCAAGAGCATGGCTGAGAAACTCAAAGTTAGCTACCTGGTAGAATCCGGCTTTGTTCACCCTGCTTACTGTGATAGGAAAACAGTTTCAGACATTGTTCTGACTCCTCCTCTGTGCCACATCCTTTTCTCCCTCCGGACACGGGGGTTCCTAGAAGCCTCCCACGATTAGCCAGGACCCAACGTCAGCTTCCCCCTGCCCTCTTCAGTCTTCATGACCAGGAGAGCACATCTCTCTAATATCTTATGGACCTTTCCAGAACTTTCCAGAGTATGTCCAGCCCGCTCCTACTGCGTACACCAGGGGATGATTTCAGGGGGTAGCTAAGGAGTGTATCTAGCCAATGACAAGAGCTACTTACCTGTCACTGAGCCACACTGTGAACAGGCACCCGCTAAGCACCTGACAGACATCCTGATAGTGAATCCTGACGACAGCCCTTGCAGTAGGGACTGTTGGCCTAATTTTACAGGAGAGGAAAACGGAGCTCAAAGTAAACTGCCCAGAGTCCTACAGACCCCAGAAGCTGTGCTCTCAACTACTGTGTCACTGTGCCCAGAGAATTCCCAAAGAGATTTCAATGAATCACTGGGTTTTTTTTATTTGATTTAGGTATATTGTCAAATTACCTTCACCCTGAAAATACTATTCTAGGTTTCCTCATGCTGTTACTACACAGAAATACTGAGGTAATATCAGCCTGTGTTCATTTCGTATACTATGCATCTTTTTTTTTTTTTTTGGCAATCTAACAGCTATTTCTCGTGTTTAAAACTTTAAATACATGTACACATATAAGAAATAAATATACAGGGATGCTTGGGTGGCTCAGTTCGTTAAGCGTTGGACTCTTGACTTCGGTTCAAGTCAGGATCTCAGGTCATGGGATTGAACCCCAAGTCGGGCTCTGTGCTCAGCAGGGAGTCTGCTTGAGGATTCACTGTCCCTCTTCCTCTGCCCTTCCCCCCCGCCCCCCGTCACTCATGTGTGCGTGTGTGTGTGCACACATGCGCACTTTCTCTCTCTCAATAAATAAATCTTAAAAAAAAAAGATATATATATACATATATCTCACAGGTATTCGCCAATAGAATCTTATGGCTGACAATTAACCCAGAATTTCATGTGAATGAATTTAGATTTGAGTATCTATAGGTAGCATAATGTGAAAACCTCTAAAATTCTGAGCCTATGCTCTGTGATATTGGCTGTAGAGATCTGAGGCAAATTAGTGTGTCTGAGCCTTGGTCTTCTCATCAAAGGAGGGGACACAATATCTATGTCCCAGGGTTGTGCACAAGATCAGATAAAGGCATTCATATACAAAAAGCCCACCGCAGTCCTCACAGCACATCAGTATCTTGTCATTTCCTTCTCATGTTCCTTAAATAAGGAACACACATTTGTTTGCATATCCTTGCTAAATTCTTAAAAATCAATAATTTAGTCAAATCCAATTCATGTATATAGACACCTATATATAATAAAATTATCTACTGTGCATAAAATCATGTGAAAAGAATGACACAGTAACTATCAACTGACATTTTATTTAACATGATAGAGTGCCACTGTCTTAGTACAAAGTGACCTTAACCGCTTCGAAATTCCTTCCTTATTTTTCCTGCAACAAATCATACGGTGAAGGAAGACCTTCATCAGGGTCACATAATTCAGAAGGGCTTCTCTGGGGATATGTGCAGGCATCTTTGGGGACTTCGGAAGAAAGTCTCAGTAACTGGTTTTAATGAGGCTTCTTCCCCCCACAGGACCTGTCCTGTCTCCCTTTTTATGTGCCAGGTCCTCAGTGGTGGGGACCACATTTTACCTGTCTCTTGTATCCCCTAAGCTAGCCAACTCAAATCAACAAATACATTTTAAACAGATAGTGCATATCCAACACTGTGTCAGGACATGGAGAGAATAAAAAAGAAGCAGAAATTATGGTCCTAGCTGTGAGACACAGATAATCTCGTCAGGCAATTTGGGCACAGGCTGAGTTATTTGGTTGTTATTGCTGGTATGTGAATTCCTTAATATAAGTTCCAGAAAGCCCAGTGGCTTTTAGAGGAATATAGATGCAATAGGGAAAGTGAACCCATTCATTCATATGTAAATAAATAGGCCTGTACATTTATTAAGTCCTGATATGTGCTAAGCAGTGCAGCTACAACCACGAATAAGACTTGATCCCCAAACTTGGAGAGAGCCCCATCTTGTGGGGAAGATCAATATATAAAAAAACAAAGCAACAGTGTATTGTAATGGCTATAAAAGCCTGGCCAGGACATGGTGAGGACCCAAAGGAGAGCATAATCGAGTCTACCGGCTGTGAGGTGGTAGGAGAGGTGGGTCAGAAAAGATCTTAGAGACAGGTAGTCCTTGACTATCTCCCAAGATGAAAGTAGTCTGGTAGAGGGGGCAGAACATTCCAGAGAACAGTGTGAGAAATCTGAGGTACTTGAAAGCCTGGTGTGTCCAGAGAGAATAAGTGGTAGGGACAGAAGATGGCTATGGGAGAGAGGAGGCGGTTGCCAAATCACCAGCAAACGGTTGGAGATGTGCCTTGAGAGTAAGCCAAGAAGTCCCCAGTGCCATGCTAGAGTCTGCACTTTATCCTGAAGGAAATGGGGACGATCAGGTGGTTTTTAAACAGGGAGGGCCATAGTCAGACTTGTATTTTTAAAGGATCACTCTGGCAGCAAGTGTGACAGACGGACTCGATGGATGAGAGTCTGCAGGTAAGGACACCAGACAGGACAGTGTCTCGATGGTCAAGATGAGAAATGATGAGGGCCCAAACCGGGGCAGGAGCAGTGGAAAGAGAAGGAAGGGCGTTCTTGTGCAGTGTTAATTCTGGGAATTCTGAGCTGACTCATCCTGAGGAGGCATCAGAAAGTACTGAGAAGCAAAGAAGACATCACTCATGGTAGCTACCTAACTAGGAATTTTTTTCTAGCACATCCAGTGAGTATAAGGAGCTTCCCTTTTACCCCTACAGTCCCTCCTGCTTTCCTTACAAAGATAGTGCGATAGTTGGTTATACGCAGGATCTAAAAATCTGCCCCCATCCATCATTTACTAGCAGGGTAACTGAGGGAGTAAACCTACATGAAGTGTTCTGGGGCGGCCCCGCACAGACTACACACTCACTAAATACTAGCCGTTACTGCACTACTGCATGAGGTCTCCCTTCCCATGGCTTGGCTTATCCTGCAGAGGTTGCTGAACCCAGTTGTAGGAAAGATACTCAGACATGGCATTTTTATTTATTTATTTTTAAAGATTTTATTTATCTATTCGACAGAGATAGAGACAGCCAGCGAGAGAGGGAACACATGCAGGGGGAGTGGGAGAGGAAGAAGCAGGCTCCCAGCAGAAGAGCCTGATGTGGGGCTCGATCCCATAACACCGGGATCACTCCCTGAGCCGAAGGCAGACGCTTAACCACTGTGCCACCCAGGCGCCCCAAGACATGGCATTTTTAAATATGGCTCCTGTCATTCACAGGAGGTCGACATGAAGGGAGCAACCACCAACCAGAAGCCAAGCAGCTCGCGCACTCCAGCTCTCAACACAGCGACACCACAGGCTCCCTCTAGGCACATGGCACCCCCCAAGACCCACCCCTCACCGCCACCCCCGCCGTGAGAGCCCTGTGCCCATGAGTGCACATATTTCAGAAGGTACCAGAAGGATGGCTAGTCATATGTATTTTGACAGAGGTCAGATACACATTTGAAAACAAGGGAAATATCATTTTTTTGTTCATAAGAACAAAGAAGAATAGGACCTTGAAGATCTGTAAAGGGGCCATGATGTTTGTTCAAAGACATTAAGGATCTTTCTTGATGACTGAGTTTTTAACTAAATATGAGATATGAAGTTCTGTTGGTTATGGAATAAACAGATTTCCCCAAAAGCCCATCTAGGAGAGAATAACTCTCTCTTCACTCCTGGAAAACCAGGTTAGAGTTGGCCAAATCTTGTACTTTTTAAAAAACAAAATGGCATTGTTCTCTCTTCAATTCCAATTTCTTGTAATAGAGCTGTTCTTCAGTGAGTTAAGTTGGGGGAGTAATTTAGACTGTGTACATATTTCCCTCAAACATCCAAAAATGAGGCCCCAAAACTAATCTGTGGTGACAGCAATCAGAAAAGCGGCTGCTGGTAGCAGAGAGTCAGGGAGGGGACTGCAAGGGGAGAAGGAAATGTCTGAGGTGATGGGCATCTGTAAAGATACAGATTGGGCTGCAGGTTACACATTTGTCACAATTCTTGAACTATACACTTAAGATCTTTGCATATTAGTGCATGTAAATTATACTTCAATTTTTATTGTTTTTTTAATTTTTAATTTTTTAATAATTTTTTATTATGTTATGTTAGTCACCATACAGTACATCCTTAGTTTTCGATGTAGTGTTCCATGATTCATTGTTTGCATATAACACCCAGTTCTCCATGCAATATGTGCCCTCCTTAATGCCCATCACTGGCCTATCCCAATCCCCCACCCACCTGCCCTCTGAAGCCTTCAGTTTGTTTTATACTTCAATTTTTAAAAAAGATTTTATTTATTTGAGATAGAGCGAGAAAGTGAGAGAGAAGCAGCTAAGAAGCTGGCTCGCCCTTCCAAATCCTGGGAGCCCTGGTCCACTCGGGAGGTTTACTCTCTGGGCTCTGAGACCTGGAACGCCATGGAGAAACAGGTCCCACTCAGACGTAGAGCACTACTACGGAGCTTTTTAGCACCTCAAGCTGAAATATAAATGGACAGACACTTGGGGAATGCCTCTACCATGTAAGAAAGAACCCAAAGCAAACCACTGGGAAAAGGAACCCAGAGGAAACAGAGACAATATGGGCAGCAAGACTAAAACATTTAGATAAAATGGCAATTAATAATATCTTTAGAGAGAAAAGAGAAGATATTACACCCATAAAAGAAGGAAAGGATACTATAGAAAAGAAATAGAGAATTAGAAAAAGAAGTTGAAAATATGATAGCAGAAATTTAAAAACAGAAAAAAAAATAGGAAGATAAAACTTAGTACACTTCCTGGGAAGAGAAACCAAAAGATAAAAGTTAAAGGCCCAGAGGAACAATCGCAGGAGTCCAGTATCTGGCTACTAGAAATGCCAGAGAAGATGGGAAACAGAGAAGAAAGAAATCATCAGAGAACCGACACAAGGAAACGTCCCCAAACTGAAAGACAGGAGTTTCTAAGTTAGAAGTGTCCACATCAAATTTAAAACACACCCTTCACCAAAGACAGAGGAGTTAGGTCAGGAAACTGGTAGAAGTCTTTTAGTATGATTGATTTTTTCTTACCTTGGTAAAAAGTTACACATATTTTTTAATTCTAAAAAAGAAGAGAGGGTTCTTTTGATAATTTGGAAGTAGAATTTTATTCTGTTCTCCACTTTTATTATCCTTTTGGTTGGTAATAGAAACTAAGAGGCTACATTGTCCTTCCTTAAATATTAAGTTGGGCCAACTCTAGTATATTGTATAGGAATTTGTGATTACAAATATGTGTGGAAGAAATTTCCTATTTATTTTTTTTGTCTTTATTTAAATTTCAGTTAGTTAACATACAGTGTATTATTAGATTCACATATACATCCTCTTTCTTTCTTTTCTTAAATTGAATTCCAGGTCCCCATCTGGCTTGAAATTCAATCTCACTCCTTATTGAGCTTCCTTATCCTCTACCTCTAGGCTATGCAAAGGTCCTGGGGCAAAGTATTCCAGGAGACTCTTTCACTCTTCAGTTCGCACTGGCATTCCCAGAGATACCTGCTGTCTCTATCCATGTGATCCCTGGAAGCTGAGCAACCTGTTGGCTCCTATGTGGAGTGGAGGTGCAAAGTCTTGGATAGAGTGGGAGGGCTTGCTCCCTTAGGGGTAGCTATTTCCTCCCCAGAACACAGACACCTGCCAGGAGTAGAACCTGCCTTGTGGAATCATTCCAGCGCCCTCCAGGTCGTTCCTCCTTCCCTTCCACCTCAAGTCTTGCAGCAAAATCTGCCTGACCAGCTAAGGCTCCAGGAAAGACTGAAAAAAATCTGTCTTTAAGCTGCTTCTGCTTTCAGGCTTCAAGTATCCCTGGGTTAAAACACCAAAGAGCCTTGACTACCTTGGAATGAGAGGAGAAAAGAATACAGAGAATCACATACAAATTCCTATCTCAATAAATTACTCTGTCCCCTTGGTCTGGAGACCTGAGGAAGGCCAGTTAGCAGAACCTCTGCACACAGGTCTCAATATGTTTCCATCACATAGAGGAGACCTAAGATCATAGAATGCTCTCGGGGTCGGGGGAGCCCCACTCCGCCCAGGGCTGTAACAGTTTGGATAAGGGAGAGCTGGGGAGGAGTTGGCGCGCTCCCACCGGATGCAGGCTTTCCTAGCATTGTCCTCTCTCCTTTGCAGCTCCCGTGTTTCATCTCAAGTGTGACCAAGTCTCTCCCCAGCAGCTTAGCCTGCAAGCGTCTACGAGTTACAGTGTGTGCGTTAAAGAGCTAAGTGGCACTGATAGGACTGGGGACCGAAATTCGACCCCAACAGAGTCCCCAAAGCTGTACAGAGATCCTGCCATCTCGGGTCCTGCTCCTGGGCCAATCCAGCCTTCCGCCCTGGGGTTTGCTTCAATCGGCCAGACTTGAGCTGAATCACGAAGAAAGCCCGCAGAGGCAGTTCTGCACTCTGGTAGTTTGGTTTTTTTAATTCTGCTCATGACCTTAAAGCTGTACCTCTTCACTTATTAAATAACCTAGAAATAAACACACAAGGCTTTTTGTAAACTATTCGAAGAGTTAATGGGATGTCGCATGTGAGCACTTTCAGCCTTCAGAAAGGAGGAGACAGCACCTCGGGCAAACAACTGCTATCCATGTCCCTCAAGTGGGAGTCACCCTGCTTCCAAAGCTCTGGGCTCTGCCGTAAACTCCCTTTTCACGTGCAGAAGGATCGTTTCCAGGCCCTTCCACTGAGCAGAGTGTCTTGTCTAACATCACTGGTTTGGAAAGGGATTTGTTTAAGCATCTAAGCTCAGCTAAACAAAGGAAGTTGCATATAATGCAGTCTCCTTGGAAGCTTTAACAAAGGACCTATTAAAACTCGTCACTTTTCAATCTTTAGCTTTAAAAAATAATGCTTGACAAATAAGCAGGGGCATTTTGCAAAGCGTAAACACATTATGGTATTCTTTTTAGGAATAAGTACGATTATTGAGATCTGATTAAAGGTAGGTATTGGCTTTGAAATAATTAGGCACTGACTTTTGAAATAAACCTGAATTTTAGGCAGGAGCAACCATATGATCACTTTTGAACAAAAGTATAAAACTCCATACCCTTTACAGGCTGAAGGCTTTGACTTTCAGCTAAAGGAGTCTGGCTAAAGGCTGATTTGATGGGTGGACAAACAAACCCACTAAGCAGTCACTGACAAATGCCCAGCCCTCTGGCCCTTGAGACTTTGAGGCCCAGGCAGACTCTGCTGACACCTGGTGGCAGACGGCAGGCAGACAGGGCTGAGTCCAAAGCAGATTTCCCTCCACCTGAACTGCTGCCTGGATTTCTACTCTGTGTAACGAATACTGGCTAAAACAGCAGGAAAGGTGTTAGGTTGGAGGAAGAACTGTTCTACAAGATCTAAAGATTAACGCACCACTGAAGAAGTCTGGGCAGATGTTGAAGATATTCACACTGCAAAGCCTGACTTTGCAAGATTGTTCTTCCCCAATATTGCATTTGTTTGAGTAACCTCTGAATCCATCTCTATATCCAATCATTCTACCACCCCTACCATACTCCTGTTAAGCAAGTTATGCCCAGAAAATAGAGAAAGGGATGGCCTTACTCTTATGAAAAGGAAATTTGAATTATTCTGCTGTTGTTAATGAACTCGGCCCTAATCGGGAAAAATTCCAACCAGGAGAAAGAGGTCATGTACAGGAAACATCTGACAGGTAACGCAAGGAGCGTGAGCTGCATCCAAGGACAAGGCACCCAAAGCAAGGGAATGGGGAAGGAAGATTTCTTGGAAAATGAGAAGTGAGTCCGTAAAGGATCTATATTCTAGAAACTATAAATCACTCTTGAAAGACTTTGAAGAAGGCAAAAAAATGGAAAAATATTCCATGCTCATGGATCGGAAGAATTAACATAGTTAAAATGTCCATGCTACCCAGAGCAATCTACACTTTCAATGCTATCCCGATCAAAATACCAATGACATTTTTCAAAGAACTGGAACAAATAGTCCTTAAATTTGTATGGAAACAGAAAAGGCCCAGAATCTCCAAGGAATTGTTGAAAAGGAAAAACAAAGCTGGGGGCATCACAATGCCGGATTTCGAGCTGTACTACAAAGCTGTGATCACAAAGACAGCATGGTACTGGCACAAAAACAGACACATCGACCAATGGAACAGAATAGAGAACCCAGAAATGGACCCTCGGCTCTTTGGGCAACTAATCTTTGATAAAGCAGGAAAAAACATCCGGTGGAAAAAAGACAGTCTCTTCAATAAATGGTGCTGGGAAAATTGGACAGCTACATGCAAAAGAATGAAACTTGACCACTCTCTCACACCATACACAAAAATAAACTCCAAATGGATGAAAGACCTCAATGTGAGACAGGAATCCATCAAAATTCTAGAGGAGAACATAGGCAACAACTTCTATGACATCGGCCAGAGCAACCTTTTTCACGACACATCTCCAAAGGCAAGAGAAATAAAAGATAAAATGAACTTATGGGACTTTATCAGGATAAAGAGCTTCTGCACAGCCAAGGAAACAGTCAAAAAAACTAAGAGACAGCCCACGGAATGGGAGAATATATTTGCAAAGGACACCACAGATAAAGGACTGGTATCCAAGATCTACAAAGAACTTCTCAAACTCAATACACGAGAAACAAATAAACAAATCATAAAATGGGCAGAAGATATGAACAGACACTTNTCTCCATGCCCCATTTCTTTTCTTTTTCTTTTAAAGATTTTATTTATTCATTAGAGAGAGAAAGAGAGAGCACAACACAGGAGAGGCAGAGGGAGAAGCAGACTCCCCACTGAGCAGGGAGCCCAACGCAGGGCTTGATCCCAGGACTCCAGGATCATACCTGAGCTGAAGGCAGACGTTTAACCGACTAAGCCACTCAGGCACCCCCATGCCTCGTTTCTATTTTAGTGTTTAAAGACTGAGACTGGAGAGTTTTCCGATTTCTAGGTTCCATATTGCCAAATCCAAAAATCAGAAACTGGGCTTTGACAGTGGGACTGAATCTTGGAAAGTGAGACTGCCCAGAAAGCCCAGAATACGAGCTCTACGCGCCTGCACAATGAAATGCCCACAGACATTCAAGAGCATGGCTGAGAAACTCAAAGTTAGCTACCTGGTAGAATCCGGCTTTGTTCACCCTGCTTACTGTGATAGGAAAACAGTTTCAGACATTGTTCTGACTCCTCCTCTGTGCCACATCCTTTTCTCCCTCCGGACA
>NW_023244470.1:0-1707 GCF_002007445.2 Ailuropoda melanoleuca
AAAAAAAAAACCCAACAATCTACTAGAACAGTGAGAAAGCTATTTGTAGGGCTCTTACTAATCTTTCATGAAGCCCCGTCTGCTCTCTCCATTAGAAGCTAAAAATAACACGGGGTGATACATGAATATACAATGAAATATTAAAGCTGCTCGCCCGACTTGGAGGGAAAAGTTCTCACTGTTACAATAGGGAATTTACCAAAATTAATGTGAATTTATGAAATCCAGCAGGAATTGAATCCCAGGTGCTTGTCAGCTGTTGAGATGCGAGTGATAGACAGCCATAAAAACTAAAGGAGAAGGGAGGGGTGCTAAGAGTATTGCTTTCTTGACTATACCTGCTGCACGATGACGATGCCAGGAGTGTTAGCTGCTCCAGTGCTCCCCGAGCAGCTGCTGCTATGACCTCCCTATTATTCCCACTTTATGCTCAGTGACTTTTAAAAAGTTATTTTGGGCACAGTTCTTGGGCTCCATCCAATATATATATATTTTATTCTTCACTGGTATATTGCCACTTGAATGGGCTTAAAGAGTTATGTAAAACAACCAGATGGCAGCCGCTTGGAGTTTGAGATACCTTGTGCTGTTAGGGGGTGTAGAAGAAAAAAGAAACAGTAAAAAAGCTAAAATCAAGTGTAAATAAAATAATGTTTAAAAGAGATGACTATATATATATTTTTTTGTATCTAATTAGCGAAACACTCCTAAAGTTATATACAGGGAAGACAAATGTTAGGTAAACTTTTAAATGAGACCAGATTAGATGATCTTTTAAGAAAGAAAACAGTAATAATATTTACGTTCATCATCTCCAAGAATTGGTGTGTCATCACAGCTAAAGGGCCTGTTAAGTATTTTAACATGACTATTTTTTGTCTTCTGCATGGATTGAGAAAATATGAAATTGACATTCACTAATTATTCATTTGCAATGAAAATGAATCTCAGGCCTTAATTGTCTACTACTTAGAAGATGACAAATTACATTTTCAGGAGAAATCTGGCAGGAGGAAGTGTATCTCACAGCTAGTGTGCGCTGTGGGAAATGAGGGGGCTGGGAGTCCATTTCCAGCTTTACCATTTGCTGGACATTTAATCTTTGAGGAATCGGTCCCTCAGAGATGTTTTTTTCTAACTAAAATGGATATCAGGGATATAATTATTTCCTTTTTTTCAAAGAACTCTGTAAGTTTCATTTCATTTCTAGACCCGAGGAGAGTAAGAAATTAAAAGCACATGAATAAAAACCCTATCCTAGTAAATGAGTTATGGGAATAGGAACATAACTTGAATGTTCCCATTCTATATTTGAGGGAAAAAAAGTGCCAAGCTGTATAGGACTTAGAACCAAAGTCTCCTACACTTTCTCCACTATTCCGCAAGGATATTTTTTACAAAGTGATGGCTTATGTGCAACAAACGTAAGTAAAATGCAGATGAACTGTAGGTATCGTGTGTGTAATGACAAGGTTTGTGCAGAACTGATACAGTGAGTAACTGCATTTTATGCCATGTCAGTTACAAGTGTTTCATACTTGTATAAAATCCAAGGGATTCTAGAAAATTATAGGTAAAGAAAGAGTTAAGTTCTAGAAAATGTGAATATGAGGGGATCCCTGAGCCTCAAAAAAGTCCTAGAGTTTCAGGAAAAAGGAGATGGAGGAGATTGTTGAATAAAGAAAGATGATAATAATAATAAAAAAA
>NW_023244471.1:0-1707 GCF_002007445.2 Ailuropoda melanoleuca
AAGTGTGGCAAGCACCAGCCCCACAAAGTGACACAGTACAAGAAAGGCAAAGATTCTCTTTATGCCCAGGGTAAGACGGTCTGAACGTAATTTGATTTCATTCGGGAACTAGTATAATACATTAGCAGTCCCGTGCCTCCCCCAACCTGGGTTTTGTTATTTCTGCTGGAAAGATAAAACCTGTAAGACGACTTTTCCGTGTGGCGGTTGTGATTTATTATCTTTGGTATACCGTAACAAATAACTTCATTCCCCAGGAAAGCGGCGTTATGACAGGAAGCAGAGTGGCTATGGTGGGCAGACTAAGCCGATTTTCCGGAAAAAGGTTAGTAGTAATTACTATTTGACGTGCTTCCCACTTACTGTGGAAAAGACCTTGCATTTTTCTCTAGCCCACACTGTACAGTGCAGGTGTGTGTTTTCATAGTTTCAGTGGAGTTTTCTCCCTTACCTGCAGTGACACGTCTAGTAGGCAGTGGAGCTGGGAGTGCAACCCGGGTCTGACTGTAGTCTACAATCCTGCACTATCTCAGTGTTTTATTATTTTTGTCCTTCCCTTTTTAAAGAGGCAAACATCAAGTAAAAGGGAATGTACCCTGCTGTCCTATGGACTGAAGTTCGAGTACAGCAGTGAATCCTTTCCTTTGCCCTGTTCCCTGTCTGTTATACCCTAGTGAATCCTCAGCCCTTGCTTATAGTGACAATTGCTCTCTTACTTTGCTTCTCGGTTCAGAAGCCTGCAGTCTGCTACTTACCTCATGACGTTTTAAAGCTCTTTAAAATCCTCATCTAGGCCTTCCACTGCTCTCCTGAATTCTCATTTCAGGCCAGATGAGTTACTCTTCTGCCCTAGGTGATTGGCTACTCCTTAAAGTTGCCAGTGCCTGGAACAGCATTCCTATGAACATAGCATTTCTTTTGGTGCTTTGCTCATTCAGCCTCATTCCAGAAAGTACTAAGGAATAACGTTAGTGTTCGTTTAGGTGCCGTAAATGGTTTGATCTCAAGGTGGTAAAGGGAATGCCAGATTGCCTTTCCACATTCAGCTAACTTGTTTGGGGGGGGGCAGATTCTGCCTAGGCTTTGGCTTTTCTGAGAACTGCGAACGGGCAGAAGTAGAATTCTGATTATAGAAGTAGACTTAAAAAGTTGATTAG
Organism: Ailuropoda melanoleuca; assembly: GCF_002007445.2. Lineage (NCBI taxonomy): Eukaryota > Metazoa > Chordata > Mammalia > Carnivora > Ursidae > Ailuropoda > Ailuropoda melanoleuca. The sequence goes on from NW_023244471.1 coordinate 1,158, forward strand.
TGTACCTTGAGTTAAATAAATACAGTCAAATGCACATAAATTGTAGACGTAATTTTAGGTAGTCTCCAGAGAATTGATCTAAAGTAACAATTATTAACCCCATTTCATGAGAAATTTGTGTTTAGTTCATAGTTCCATGCACTTGGTTGACCCATTTTTGGTTATGGGGAGTACAACTATGGAGAGCTGGTGAAAGGCCACAAGCTCAAGGTGGTGTGATGAATGCCTATTTGATAAGAAGTTCTTTGGGATGTTTGATGGGAATGGAGAATTTGATGGCAATTAAGTAACCTACCTTTGCCATTAAATTTCCTATTAAATGCACTGATTTTTCACATTTCTGTTTTCTCCCTATAGCTAAAGTCAAATTGCCACAACTGTCATTTGCAAAGCTTCTCTTTAAGTAGTACTCAACCCAACAGTCCTGTTTTGAAGGATTTTCTGCAGTAATTTATGAAGGGCTTGATCTCATTTTTTCCAGGCTAAAACTACAAAGAAGATTGTGCTGAGGCTTGAATGTGTCGAGCCCAACTGCAGATCTAAGAGAATG
>NW_023244472.1:0-1707 GCF_002007445.2 Ailuropoda melanoleuca
TAAAAATCCTTTATGATATATATATATATATATATATTTCTAATATCTGATTCTTTTGTATTTTGAGTGATACCTAGATTGTAGATGTACTGTTCTATTATCTAAGCCTTTTGGGATGAATTCCTTGCAGTGGAGACAATTTATGGCACTGATCAGTTTTAGCCTTTCTATTCTGGAAGAAAATATGTCTTGGACTTCCGTCATTGCACACTGGAGGAATGGAGCTAACAGTGATTAGTGCAGTGCATCAACCAAGGGTAGAATTCTGCTAGGCAGCTGGCGTGGGTGACAAGGGGTCAAGGAAACGCTATGGTAGAATAATCGGATAATGTATCTCTGAACCCAGGTTACAAGATTGAGGAAGCATGGTTTTTACTTTCTGGGTTCCCACAGTATCTGAGATGTCTACAAGGCAGCGTTAGGAACGAGGGTCAAAGAGTTAATGCTTCACAGTTCCTTGGACACTACAGATAGGGAATGTGGAAATAGCTCATGATTACAGTGACCCCAGGAGCGGCAGGGGATTGCATTTAATTTTATGTAGAGACATTGGGCCCCGGATCTAAAGGACCTTGCTGAACTCTGAACGGGTCCTCTTCCCTGTCTACATCCCATGGCAGCAGCAGCTTCTCCGCATTAATGGGAAAACAGAGAACTGAACTCAGATGGGGTTAGAAACTGAACTTCCATTTATTTGTTTCTTATCAGAGGTCCTTACAAACTTTCTGCCACCACAGAGAGACAAGAGATACAAGACAGGCTTGACTTGTTACTGTGTAAATGGAGCCCAAATAACCCAAATGTAAGCAATCTAAGGGAGGTTCTTCTGCTCCTACAACAGTGACTTACAAGGAGTGGGAGTGGGCTGCTTTAAGAAAGCAAAGCTCACCTCCTCTAAGGATGGCTCCAGAGGATGCCAACCCTTCATGTTCTCCTACCATCAAGAGAAAAAGCATCATTCTGAGAGTTCCCATTGCAATGGGGGAGGGGGGCGGGTTACTGGCTAGTATTCAACTGAGCTGGATGCGATGGAGATACAGGGAATGGTTAAATTTTGTCATATATATATTTCAGAAATAAGCTGTTTTCTCTCATAGATGATCACTTCTAGGTTATCTGCTTAACAAAGCTCCCACCCTTCTCCGAGTCTAGGGACCAGATCTCTCTGTGATTTATTTCAACAAGCTTTTCTGGCAGCACCTTTATATAATGTTATGAATCAAATGGACAATCAATAAATATTGGATGATGATGGATAAAGTTTAAGCCACAGAGAAAAGACTGTGCTGCTGAGCTGAAAGAGGTCAATTTTTATCTGGCACAATAAATAATAATTTCATTTTATGTACAGATTTCAGATGGTCAAGATCATTCAACAGTAGAGCATAATCGAAACAAAATTCCCTCGGCAGCCACTGACCACTGGTGAACTTTGGAATGTATAATACAGTTCAATATGACTACCATAAATAGGTAATAAAATTGTGGCCTTTGGCCTTCCATGACTATTCGTTTTAGCTACTTCATTGCTCTGGGAGACACATCGTTGGGTATGTGCAATGCAGGTGGGCAACTATTCCCTTGCATTTTCTGGCAGTCATTTGCAATCAGTGGTCCTGTCAGACCCAATGCCTCAGTCTCATAACTGTAATTGGATTGTCTGACTTCCTATTCAATTGGTACATGATTCTTCTTATTTCTCTTTTT
>NW_023244473.1:0-1707 GCF_002007445.2 Ailuropoda melanoleuca
AAAAAAAAAAAAAAAAAAAGATTCTCTCTCTCCCTCTGGCCCTCTCCTATACTGGCATGCTCTCTCTAAAATAAAATAAAAATAAATAAAAGTGTTAATCAAAAGAGAAATAAAGTACTTCCCTCTTTAATCTCTTAAAAAAAACACAGAAGGCAAGCTTTAAAGCAATATTTGATATGTAAAAATAGAAGAAAATAATTATCCCACAGACTGAAAAATATTCCAAACTTAAAACTACTCCAAAAGGACTGAAAATATCTGCTTTAATAGTAAGGTAAAGGTATTTAAGTGTGTCTGTACTTCTAAAACCCAATTCAAAAAACCATTAATGTAAGATAACTTTGTTTTCAAAAGGGGTATTTTATTTATATTTTTCTAACTTATGAAAAATAAGTGACAGGATATCAGTAAGATATTGGAATAAGAAGCACTGGAACCTTCTTCCCACCACAAACACACTGATTTAACAATATACAGACAAATTCCCTTTCTGAGAAATCCAGAAACTAGCTCAGAGGCTCCTGAACCTTGGGCAACTGTGAAACCAGATACATCAAAGCCAGTAGGAAAATTCGGGACAGCCCCTTGCCATAATCCCTACCCTTAACACAGTGCCATACAATTGGAAGGAAACCTCAGTTCCCAGCTTCTCCCTAGTGAGGGAAAGAACTGGAGCATGTATCCAACATTCCAACTTTGCCAGGACTGCCCAAGGAACTGGTTTTTCTCTTGTCTCTGACAAGATGCAGGACACGCTAGGCCTGGAGGCCAGTGAGAATAAGGATAGCAGTCTGAACTAGCACACAAACAACTGCAATAGCCCCTCCCCCAGCTCAACACAGATTGGCAAAATTCCCCAGATCCAAGCTTCTCCTCCCTGGGGAGGAAAGAAAGTGAACCATATGTTTGACTTTCCAATATTTCTGGGAGATGCTGAGAAACTGCCTACTATCTCACCTATCTCAGAGCAATGATGGGACCTGGTATCCTTTATTTATTTGGGGGGGAGGGCAGAGAGAGAACAAGATAGAGAAATTTAAGCAGGCTCCAACCCCGTGCAGAGCCCGACACAGGGCTCGATCTCACCACCCTGAGATCAGAACCTGAGCCAAAATCAAGAGTTGGACACTAAACTGAGTGAGCCACCCAGGCACCCCAAGGACCTGGCATACTTTAGATGTCTGGGTTCCACTAAGAACAAAGACTGGGCTGGACTGGCACAAAGGTTTGAGAGGTCCACAAAATCTCTGGCAGGGCTAATTAGTAAGGATCTTCTCCTGGACAAGGCCAAACCACAAAGACCGGAAAGTTGGTTGTTTTTTCTAATGTAAAAAAACCAACTCAGAGTCAATGAAAATGAACAGCCAGGGAAATATGTCCCAAAGGAAAAACTTAAATCTCCAGAAACTGACAATAATGAAACATCTATATGATTTACCTGAGAGATTCAAAGTAACCCTCATAAAGATAAGTCACCCACATCAGAAGAAATACATAAACAAAGGTGAGAATAACAGAGATAGAAATATTAAAAAATACCAAACAGAAATCTTAGAACTGAAAAATAAATGAACTGAAAAATTTAATACCAGAGGAGTTCAACAGCAGACTTAGATCCAGAAAGGCTCAGTGAACTCAAAGACAAGTCACTGGAAATTATCCAGAAAAGTAAAAAGAAAAAAAAATAAAGTGTAAAGAAAACTTAAG
>NW_023244474.1:0-156 GCF_002007445.2 Ailuropoda melanoleuca
TGCTCAGAAATCAGTTGCATTTCTATACATGAATAGTGAGACTGAAGAAAGAGAAATTAGGGAATCCATCCTATTTACAGTAGCACCAAAAACCATACGTTACTTTGGAATTAACTTAACCAGAGACGTAAAGGATCTATATTCTAGAAACTATAA
>NW_023244474.1:352-533 GCF_002007445.2 Ailuropoda melanoleuca
ACGAAGAGTCCTTAAATTTGTATGGAACCAGAAAAGGCCCCGAATTGCCAAGGAACTGTTGAAAAGGAAAAACAAAGCTGGGAGCATCACAATGCCGGTTTTCGAGCTGCACTACAAAGCTGTGATCACAAAGACATCATGGTACTGGCACAAAAACAGACACATAGACCAATGGAACAGA
>NW_023244475.1:0-1708 GCF_002007445.2 Ailuropoda melanoleuca
AAATAAAATAAAATAAAATAAAATCATACAGGTGCCTAATAAACGCTGCTTTCAGTAGATAGTTAAAAGGCACCTAAAATGAAAGGACAACTCTTCCACCTACAGAACGTCACACTCCGTCACTTAAATTCAGGTCTGCCATCAACGTGATACTACGATAAAGCCTTGTACCTCTGCAGGAGTCAGGGTTATTAGGGTTGACAGAAGAGATTTGTAAACTTTTTTAAAGCTTTGTGGTACTTTACCACAATAGGGTAATTATATGCTTTGATTCTATACCGCTGCATTTCTGTATTGTCAAAGCAAAAATGGATCACTCCATTGTCGAGATGGATAACCAATGTTTTAAAATACAGTTTATCAGAAGCATTTGAACTCCATTTATTCTCCTCATTTGCTGCTCAAAACTGCAGAGTAGCAAAAATCATAACTTGAAATTGAATGTCCTATTCTGTGCCTCCAAATAAGAGAAACTAAGGGAAGCACTTCAAGGTTGTGTTTTGAAAGAAGAAAGAGAGAGCATTCTAGGTTGAAAAGGTCCAGTAAGATCATTTCCATCTATTCCCCACCTGGGAATCCTACCCAAAACAACACAATCTAACTAATCAACAACTTGAAATATTCAACAATGCAACTACTAGAAACCACAAATGACAGAGCAAACTTGACAAGTATTGTGAAGTGTGGGTGGAGGCAGAGTTTGACACTGGACCTCTAAGAGGGTATGGGTTCCCTCCAGTTAATAGCCAGCAACCTGGAAAGTCCAGCCCAAAGGTCTCTGAGGAGAGGCCTGAGATCAAGCCTGGGCAGGGTGGGGGGAAGGAAATGTTCCTTCAAGCGGTGGTTCTCTGCCCAGGGGACACCTACGGCAATGACTGGAGACACTCTTGGGCTGTCACAACTGGGGAGGCGCTATCAGCACTCAATGAGTTGAGGCCAGGGGTGCTGGTAAACATCCTACAATGCCCAGGACATCTCCTCTCCAACAAAGAGCGATTGGCCCCAAATGTCAATAGTAACGAGGTGGAGAAATCCTAGTCTAGAGACCTAACTCAGCAGACAGAGTGAGGGGAAGAGAGGAGATGCCATCTTTACAGGCAATTTCTTTCGTTTTTAAAGTTTTTATTTAAATTCTAGTTAGTTAACGTATAGGGTAATATTGGTTTCGGGAGTAATATTGAGTGATTCATCACTTCCATATAGCACCCAGTGCTTATCACAAGTGCCCTCCTTAATGCCCATCCCCTATCTAGCCCATCCCCCATTGACAGGCAATCTCTTTGGTGTGCAGTGCAGCCTTCTTCCCAGAAAGCCTGTCCAACATGACCTTCCTAGGAAAGAGAGGGAGATAACAAGTAACCCATGACAACACAAACAACTCCACTTCTGAGGGCTTTGCTGGGAACCCAGGAAGCTTGATTTTTGAAAGGGAAACACATTGACAGGGCACAGAAGTGACCGCTTTGGAAAGAGTGTGTTGGAGACCACACATGCGCAGGGGAGGCTGTGCACACTTCTGCAGTGCCCCCTGCCTTCCTCCCTGCCCTCGGTGCCTCCTCATGGTTTTCATGCACACAGCGCGTCCCACTCAACAAGCCCCAACAGTGGGAAAGGGCTGTACATGGCTCTTCTGTGTATGTGCGGTGAGGGGGACATGACAGAAAAAAGAAGTATGTATATGACCAGAAAATTTATCCAAAAAAAAAAA
>NW_023244476.1:0-1708 GCF_002007445.2 Ailuropoda melanoleuca
ATAAAATATTTGAATATTAAAAATTGAATATTAAAAAGATCAGAGCCTGATAGGAATTTTTATTAGGCTTTCTTCCCTAAGTTAAAATGAAACAAATATTTTAAATATATTTAAAATATTTGAATATTAAAAATTGAATATTAAAAAGATCAGAGCCTGATAGGAATTTTTATTAGGTTTTCTTCCCTAAGTTAAAATGAAACTATGTACCCAGAGGGCAAGAAAAACCTTCCGAAGCCTTTATGGAAGAATTTACTAAAACATTCAAAAGACAAACGGCTCTAAATCCAGAACACAGAAGTCCTTTGATTTCTATCTTACTTGGAAATCATCTACCTGATATAAAGAAGCAAACTGAGGATAATGTAATCGGATGGATGGATCAACGTGTGATGTGATATAAGTAGAAACCAAATTCCTGGAGGAATTGAAATCAACTATCCTTATCTTACAAATCTTTACAGAACCAGAAATTCAGCTCCAGACATTATTCAAATTCTGCCTATCCTTTATACCAAAGCCAAAACCTCTCTTACTTATCTCAAAAGGCTTGTAAAAATTCTGGCCTAGGAAACAAAAATTCTTCCCCCAGGAACTTGCATTCTTTCCCTGTGCCTTTGAGATGTAAATGTTCTACCTGGTCTTCTCCAGCAACTCTTATCTAGGTCATCTCTTTGAAATACTAACTTCAGAGAGATAATCCTTATCAGGAGAAAAACAATTGGGAAGTTGATGCAAATGAAAAATCTAAAGTGTCCTTTTCACAAATAATAGAAAAAGCTTTAGCCATCGAGCAGGTTAACTTATTCCAACTGTTCTTTTATAAGATAGTGAGTTTTGCATTAATTATACATGTCTCAGGGCTAGAATTTCAAAATGAAAACTATAAGGTCTCTTTATCTGTCTGCAAGTTTAAATGTATCTCTATACATGTGTTGCAAATGTGTGGCATTTTCTACTTGGGATTGAACTGTTAAAATTAATTTGTAGAAGAGCTCTGTTTAATTGGCTTAAAGAAAACTAAGTGCTTATATGAAATGAGTATTCAAAAAATTCTCAAGAATATAATAAAAACTAACCCAAATGTTTTTCAGGTTCATGTGATATTGGAAATATTTGGTATTAAAGCTAATTTAAGTTTGTTGGTTTAATTAAAATAAATATGTCTCTGGAATTATTAACATTAAATATAATGGAGATACACAACTTTTCTTCCACCTGGATTTATTAGTCAAATAAGTTCATGTTATCACTTTTATGAAATTTGTCATCAAGAAAAATAACACTGTTTATGATATGCTTAAGTTTAAAAAGTTTCCAAATCTTTTTGGTAACCTAAAACTTCAAAGTTTTCTAAATTAAGTTAAATGACAGATGGCTAATGAATGTCTATATAATGTCCAAGTAAGATAAAATACGGAACCCCTAATTCCTGAACATAGGTTTATCCACTTTTGGTTTTCTTCTACAGACAAAACAAAAAATAATTTATATTAGGAAACATGTCAGGACACCTGGGGGTTCAGTCAGTTAAGTGTCTGCCTTCGGCTCAGGTCATGGCTCCTTGCTCATCGGGGAGCCTGCTGCTCCCTCTGCCTGCCAATCCCCCTGCTTGTGCACGCTCTTTCTGTCTGACAAATAAATAAAATCCTAAAAAAAGAAAGAAAAAAGAAAGAAAGAAAGAAAGAAAGAAAGAAAGAAAGAAAGA
>NW_023244477.1:0-1708 GCF_002007445.2 Ailuropoda melanoleuca
GTGTTCCCTCTCTCACTGGCTGTCTCTATCTCTGTCAAATAAATAAATAAAATCTTTAAAAAAAAATTTTATATAGCTACCATAATAATTGCAAGCAGCAGAAAATAGAAAACCAATTGCTTTTGATGACTTCAAGTGCTGGAAAAATGTATCTACGAGAATGTGGTTTACTTGCTCAGGAGCATTTAGCATATGCTGAAAGTCCTACTCAGCCCTTTCTCAGAGAAAGTTATCAGTTAATTTGGATAAATTGATTAGAAGAATTTCCTTCTAAGAGTTTCTACTATAATTATCACTATTTTCCAAACTGTGGTTTATTTACCTTTGCATATGTTGCCCTCTCCGCTCAAGTGCCTGCTCACCTATCATCCTGGGAAATTATTGCTCATTTTTGAAGACTCCAGGAGAAGCAGCAATTTCCCTGGAAATTATTCTCAAATTATTTCTCACTAAAGAGAGTCAGGCAGCCCACCATCTGTGCTCAAAGACCTTCCCTTCTAAATCACTATTGTCAATCTTTTTACACAAACATTAATCATAGCTTAAATTATGGAGAACCTCATTATTATATACTAGGTCTTGTTTACAGCAATTTGCATATGTTAACGTCTTTAATTCTCTTAATACCCTATGAGGTAATACTATTATTTTCCTCATATTATCTTATCAATGTGAAAGAATCATATAAAGTTTGGGTAATTTGTAGAAAGCAACATAGTAGGAAAAAGTGTCAGGATTCAAATTTCAGCATTTTGGCTTCAGAGGTCATGTTTTTAGAGTTTGCACTTACTGCCTCTCAATCACAGAACATTATATTTTACTTGTTGGTGCTTACAATAAGCGATTTGTTTTTTTCTATAAGACTTAGGTCTTTTTCGTCTTTCTATCCTTAACAGAGCACCAATGTCTGTTACATAATATTATTTGCCGCATTCTTTTTTAATAAATGAATGAGATTTCAAATGGAAACACGTTATGGCCATTCGAAATGTAGAGGGCAAACTGTATCTGACATCTTTAAAGTCAGTACGTTTTAGTGAAGAGTAGAAGAAATGCTGTATTTTTCTCATATTCTGGGTTCTCTGTGGCTTTGAAGGCTCACAGAGGCTTATTTTTCACCTCAGAATGGTATCAACATTATTTGGTATTTGACTGTGTATTCTTGTTGCATTAATAAATCGTGGAAACTGAAAATTGATGTATCATTGAATGAATCCAAATAATATATATATTTTTTCTTTTCAGCCATTCTATCCATAAAACTCAAAGCATTGGTTGTCTGAGTTCATAAAATTTCCACTGGATAGATAGGTTAGAGCCACTCCATAGAATCAATGTCATACAAACCATGAGGGTTGATGGATTTTTCACATCAAACTGTCATCTTGTCTCTGCTGTTACATTATATTTGCTACCTCAACAGTAACTCAAATTGTTATTTTTACAGCTGGTGCCCCACTATAAAATAATCTAGTATATTTTTGACCACACATTTAACTATTTACTGATATCCAAAGGCTTTAGTTTTTCATCCTAAGTTTGAGTCTAAAAATTGCCTAGATTTTTGTTTTTGTTTTTGTTTTTTATGGTGGCACACATTTAAAAACAGATCTATACATAGGAATCTCACTGCGACTGGAAATTATCTTAGAAGTCACGGTTGACTTGTTGATGTAACACTTTGCTTTCCTTTCATTTATTTCTTTAT
>NW_023244478.1:0-1708 GCF_002007445.2 Ailuropoda melanoleuca
TTTTTTTTTTAAGATTTTATTTATTTATTTGAGAGAGAGAGAATGAGAGAGAGAGAACACGAGATAGGGGAGGGTCAGAGAGAGAAGACGACTCCCTGCTGAGCAGGGAGTACGATGCAGGACTCAATCCTGGGACTCCAGGATCATGATCTGAGCCAGAGGCAGTCGCCTAACCAACTGAGCTACCCAGGCACCTCTCTACCAAATCTTTTTATTTCTGTTTTGTTTTTCCAGCATTACTGAGACATAATTGACAAATAAACCTGTACATAAATAAGCTGTACAATGTGCTATTTTGGTTATATATATGTGTGTGTGTTGTGAAACGATTACCACATTAAGGTGAATTAACACACCCATCACCTCACATAGTTGTCATTTGTGTAGGTATGTGCTGAGAACATTAAAAATCTACTGTCCTAGCAATTTTCAAGTACACAATAAATATTGTTCACCATAGTCATCATGATATATGAGAGATCCCCAGAACTTAATCTTATAAAAAATCTTGTGTAACAATAGAACTACCATATGATCCAGCAATTCTACCCCTGGGTATATATCTGAATGAAATGAATCACTGTCTTTAAGAGTTATCTGTACCCTCAGTGTGCCTGGGTGGCTCAGCCAGTAAGGCATATGTCTATGGCTCAGGTCATGATCCTGGAGTCCAGGGACCAAGCCCCGTGTGGGGCCCCTGGCTCAGCGGGGAGCCTGCTTCTGCCCCTCCTCCTGCTCCTTCTCTCTCTTGCTCTCTCTCTCTTGCTCACTTTCTCTAATAAATAAAATCTTAAAAAAACGAGTTATCTATACCCTCATGTTTACTGCAGCATTATTCATAATAGCCAAAACATGGAAACAACTTAAGTGTCCCACAATGAATGAACGGATAAAGAAAATATGGTGTATATATACAGTGGACTATTATTCAGACAAAAAAGAAGGGTGCCATTTGCGACAATACGAATGAACCTTGAGAGCATTATCCTAAGTGAACTAAGTCAGGGAAAGACAACTACTGCATGATCTATGAAATCTTTGGGTAAATAATTCAATAATACTTTAGGCTGAATATTCCCTCCTCTTGGATAAGGTATACCTTATCGAAAATGGGTAAAAACATGCCTATTTAATAAAAATAATAACAAAAATGAGCATACACTGTGTGTAAGGCATTATGCTAAGAGCTCACCTTAGACTATCTCATTTTACCCTCGTTGAGGTAGGTGCTTCTGTTGTCTACTTGACAGATGAAGAAACTGAGACACAGAGAAAATAAGCAGTCTGTATTGTGAACCATTAGGCTATACTGCCTCTCCGTTTAGGTTATTCAGTAGACATTTTAATTTTTCCTGTGTTTTAGAGCTGAGATTGTCACTAGAACTGGATATTTCTCCTAAAGGGCTTTAGGGAAATGTGTTTAGAGTCGGAGAAGCTTCAAATTTCCATAAAAGAGCATCTCAAAACAACTATATAGTGATAACAATAAATGATGTTTTTTATAGTGTAGTGAGTGCAATTCATGATATTGTTTTATGTGACTTGAATTCAGAAGTGTTAAGAGTTACCAAGACTCTTTAGAGGAGGGAAAAAAGGAAGAAAAAAGAAGAGTATATTAAAAATCCCCAATGATTTGAGTAACATATCTGTATTAGTTAGAATTCTGGCAGAAAAGGGGCAGCATACTCAGCTGGGATTGTTTTCCCCC
>NW_023244479.1:0-1709 GCF_002007445.2 Ailuropoda melanoleuca
AAAAAAAAAAATTCTCTGAAAGAAGAACATGGCTGGAGAATTTGTCCTTCCAGGTAATAAGACTTATTATAAAGCAATAGTAATTAAGACAATGTGGTTTAATTCAGGAATGGACCAAGAAATGGAATCAGATATGAACCCATGTATATATGAAAATTTCATTCATAATGAAGGTTGTTCACAAATCAATGGGAAAATAATGGATAATTCAATAACTGTTCCTGGGATAATTGGTTATATAGATTTTAAAAACCATGAAATTGAATCCCTTCCTTGCATGATACATGTAAGTTTATTCTAACAAAGTTAGAGACTTAAATATGAAAGAAAAAACTTTAAATTTTTAGGAAAAAATATGGATAAGAAAAGATTTTATAAACAAGACTCAAAAGGCATAAACGATGAAGAAAAATATTTTTAACCTTATAGTAATATTAAAATCTTCTATTAATCAGAAAATACCCCTAAAGAAAGTGAAAGGGACAAGCCACAAATTGGAAGAATGACCTTACATCACATATCACTGATGACAAAGAATTAGTATCCAGAAGAGATAAAGACCTAAAAAATAGTCCTATAAAAATTGAACAAAAGTATGAAAGAATACATAATTGGTTAATATATGAAAAGATAACTATTCTTATTAGTAATCTAGGAAATTAAAACTAAAACCACAATGAGATGCCATTTAAAAAATACAATTTGTCATAACACCAAACTATTTAAAGCCTCCATGTTTAAAATTGTAAAACATGTTGGAGCACCTGGGTGGCTCAGCAGGTTAAACATCTGACTCTTGGTTTCAGCTCAGGTCATGATCTCATGGGTCATGGGTTCAAGCCCCATGTTGGACCCTGCTCAGCGGGGAGTCTGCTTGAAAGATTCTCTCCCTCTGTCTCTCCCCCCACTGTGCACATGGACACGCATGCTCTCTCTCTCTAAAATAAATAAGTCTTTAAAATTACAAATCATGTTGATAAATTTTTAAAAATCTAAGTAAATGGCAAGATATACCATGTTCATAGATTGGCAGTTTCAATATAGTCACGGTGGCAATTCTTCCCAAACTGATCTATAGATTCAATTCAATCTCCACCAAGATCTTCACCAGGCCTCTTTGTAGAATTTGACAAGCTGATTCTAAAATTCATTTGGAAATGCAAAAGACCTGAAATAGCCAAAACAATTTTGGTAAAAAAAGGAAAAGTTGGAGACTTATACTACCTGATTTCAAGACTTATTATTTAGCTATAGAAATCAAGACAGTGTGATATTGATAGAAGGATAGTCATATAGATTAATAGATTAGAATAGAGAATCCAGAATTAGACATACACATTAGAACCCTCACAACTCAATAATAAGACAAACAACCTTATTTTTTTTAGAAGGGACAAAATATGAACAGATACTTCACAAAGATACATGAATGTCCAATAAGCTCATGAAAATATACTCAACATCATTAATATCAGAGGAATGGAGGTTAAAATCATGGGGGTGCCTAGGTGGCTCAGTCAGTTGAGCGTCCAGCTTTTGATTTAGGCTCAGGTTATGATCTCAGGGTCGTGGGATCCAGCCCCCTGTTGAGCCCCAAATAGGGCTCTGTGCTAGGCATAGAACCTGCCTAAGATTCTCTCTCTCCTCTCCCTCTGCCTCTTGCACACCCCTCTCCCCCCTCTCTAAAAAAAAAAAAAAAAGGAAAAAAA
>NW_023244480.1:0-4849 GCF_002007445.2 Ailuropoda melanoleuca
CAGGCCCATACACCAATGTGGAATCAGGGACCCCAGTTAAAAGCCTGATGTTAGCTGGAGGCGTTTATCTGGAATCTCTGCTTATTACCAATAAGAAGTATGCTGTGATCTCGAAATTCCTGAAGCTTTTCATTCATACTCCCTTACTCATGGGAGATGATGTTCGTTGATATTCCTGGATTGTGTGGTGTCTCAGAGACCACTATGTGGCACTCTCATCAGGGTTCCGTGACCACTTTCCTCATGTTTCCTTTTCACGAAGGGTGATGATAGTGCTAAGACGGTCCCTGCACGGTGTTGTTTCTGACGGACATCTTTTGTCCTTTCGTTCCATTGCCACCAGCAGTTTTGATAGGATTTACCCAGGAAGCAAACATTTCGTTGGAAGCTGCTATTGGCCAAATTTTGTTTCTCTGCTGTGCGCATCGTGTTTCACTCACGGTACCAAAGCAACTTGATTCCTTTTCCAAATTCCATAAGGCCGATGTGACTTCAAGGGCTTTATCCTCACCTTTTGTTTCTCGGTTCTAAGCGCTGGAAACTTCCCAGGCCCATACACCCAATGTGGAAGCAGGTTCCCCCGTGAATAGTCTGATGTTAGCTGGAGGTGTTTTCCGGGACGCTCTGCGTTATTACCAATAAGAAGGGAGCTGAGTCCTTGAAAATCCTGAACCTTTTCATTCATGCCCCTTACTAATGGGAGAAGACTTACGTTGAAATTTCCCTGGAGTGTGTGGTGTCCCAGAAAACACTACTTGGCATTCTCGTCAACTTCCTTGACCTCTTGCCTCCTGTTTCCCTATTCACGATGGGTGATGATAGTGCTAAGACGGTCCATGCACAGTGTTGTTTCTGACGGACATATTTTTGCATTTTTGCTCGATTGCCACCAGCAGTTTGAAAGGATTTCCCCAGGAAGCAAAGTTCGTTGGAAGCGGTGTTGGCCAAATTTTGTTTCTCAGTGCTATGTTGGTCGTGTTCACTCACGGCACCAGGGCACCCTGATTCTTTTCAACCTTTCATAAGGCCGATGAGACTTCAATGGATTTATCCATACACTTTGTTTCTCCGTTCTGAGTGCTGGATCCTTCCCAGGCCCATACCCCCAATGTGGAATCAGGGTCCCCAGTGAAAAGCTGATGTTACCTGGAGGTATTTTCCTGAACCCTCTTCTTTATTACCAATAAGAATGGCACTGAGTCCTCCAACATCCTGGAACTTTTCAATAATGCTCCCTTACTCATGAGAGATGATGTTCGTTGATATTTCCCTGGATTGTGTGGTGTCTTAGAGAGCAATATGTGGCACTCTCATCAGGCTTCAGCGACCACTTTCCCTCATCTTTCCCTAATCAGGAAGGTGATGATAGTGCTAAGATGGTCCCTGGAACTTTTTGTTCCTGACGGACATCTTTTTAGCATTTTCGTTCCATTGCCAACAGCAGTTTTGATAGGATTTCCCAAGGAAGCAAACATTTCGTTGGAAGCGGCTGTTGGCCAAATTTTGTTTCTCAGGGCTGTGTGCATCGGGTTTCACTCACGGTACCAAAGCACCTTGATTCCTGTTCCACCTTCTTTAAGGCTGATGTGACTTCAAGAGAATTATACTCACACTTTGTTTCTCGGTTCTAAGTGCTCGATCCTACCCAGGCCCTTACAGCCAATGTGGAATCAAGGTCCCCATTGAAAGGGCTGATGTTAACTTGAGGGTTTTTCCTGAACCCATTGCTTTATTACCAATCAGAAGGGCGCTGAGATCTCAAAAATCCTGTACCTTTTCATTCATGCTCCCTTATTCATGAGAGATGTTGTTCGTTGATATTTCCCTGGATTGTGTGGTGTCTCAGAGACCACTATGTGGCACTCTCGTCTGGCTTCCGCGACCACTTTCCTCATGTTTCCCTATTCACGAAGGGCGATGTTAGTGCTAAGACGATCCCTGCACGGTGCTGTTTCCGACGTACATTTTTTGGCCTTTTCGTTCCATTGCCACAAGCAGTTTTGATAGGATTTCCCCAGGAAGCATACATTTCATTACAAGCGGCTGTTGGTCAAATTGTGTTTCTCAGTGCTGTGTGCGTTGTGTTTCACTCACGGTACCAAAGCACCTTGATTCCTGTTCCAACTTCTGTAAGGCCGATGTGACTTCAAAGGCTTTACACTCAAACTTTGTTTCTCGGTTCTACGTGCTGGATTCTTCCCAGGCCCATACAACCAATGTGGATTCAGAGTCCACAGTGAAAATGCTCATGTTAGCTGGTGGTGTTTTCCTGGACGCTCTGCTTTATTACCAATAAGAACTGCGCTGAGACCTCGAAAATCCTGAACCTTTTCATTCATGCTCCCTTACTCATGAGAGATGATGTCCGTTGATATTTCCCTGGATTGTGTGGTGTCTCAGAGAACAATATGCTCCCTCTCGTCAGGTTCCGTGACCTCTTTCCTCATGTTTCCCTATTCACGAAGGGTGATGATACTGCTAAGACGGTCCCTGCACGGTGTTGGTTCTGGCGGACAATTTATGTCCTTTTCGTTCCATTGCCACCTGCAGTTTTGATAGGATTTACCGAGGGAGCAAACATTTCATTGCATGAGGCTGTTGCCAAATATTGTTTCTCAATGCTGTGTGCATCGGTTTTAACTCAAGGTACCAAAGCACCTTGAGTCATGTTCCACCTTCCATAAGGCCGTTGTGACCTCAGGGTCTTTATTTTCACACTTTGTTTCTCGGTTCTAAGTGCTGGGGCATTCCCAGGCCCTTACACCATTCTGGAATCAGGGTCCCCAGTTAAAAGCCTGATGTTAGCTGGAGTTGTTTACCTGGACGCTCTGCTTTATTACCAATAAGAAGCCTGCTGTGTCCTCGAATATCCTGAAACTTTTCAATCATGTTCCCTTACTCATGAGAGATGATGTTCAATGATCTTTCCTGGATTGTGTGGTGTCTCAGAGACCACTATGTGGCACTCTCCTCAGGGTTCTGCGACCACTTTCCCTCAATTTTCCCTTTTTAAGAAGTTGATTGTAGTGCTAAGATGGTCCCTGTACGGTGTTGTTTCTGACGGACAAGTTTTTTTCCTTTTCCTTCCATTGCCACCAGCAGTTTTGATATTATTTCTCCAGGAAGCAAGCATTTGGTTGGAGGAGGCTGTTGGCAAAATTTCGTTTCTCAGTGCTGTGTGCGTCTTGTTTCACTCACGATACCCAAGCACCTTGATTCCTGTTCCACCTTCCGTAAGACCGATGTGACTTCAAGGGCTTTACAATCAAACTTTGTTTCTCGGTTCTAAGTGCTGGAATCTTCCCAGGCCCATACACCCAATGTGGAATCAGTGTCCACCGTGAAAATGCTGATGTTACCAGGAGGTGTTTTCCTGGATGCTCTGCTTTATTACCAAAAGACAGGTGCTGAGTCCTTAAAAATCCTGAACCTTTTCATTCATGCTCCATTACTCATGGTAGATAATGTTGGTTGATAATTCCCTGGAGTGTGGTGTCTCAGAGTGCATTATGTGGCACTCTCGTCAGTCTTCTGAGAACACTTCCCCTCATGTTTCCCTATTAACGAAGGGTGATGATAGTGCAAAGATTGTCTCCTCACAGTGTTGTTCTGACGGACATATTTTTGGCCTTATCGTTCCATTGCCACCAGCAGTTTCGATAGGATTTACCGAGGAAGCAAACATTTCTTTGCAAGAGGCAGTTGGCCAAAATTTTTTTCTCAGTGCTATGTGCGTATTGTTTCACACGGTACCAAAGCACCTTGATTCCTCTTCCACCTTCCATAAGGCCGATGTGACTTCAAGGGCTTTACCATCACACTTTGTTTCTCGGTTCTAAGTGCTGGTCCTTTCCAGGCCCATACACCCAATGTGGAATCAGGGTCCCCAGTGAAAAGGTTGATGTTAGCTGGAGGTGTTTTCCTGGATGCTCTGCTTTATTACCAATAAGAAGGTCGCTGAGTCCTCGAAAATCCTGAACATTTTCATTCATGCTCCATTACTCATGGGAGTTGATGTTCGTTATTATTTGCCTGGATTGTGAGGTGTCTCAGAGAACATTATGTAGCACTCTCGCCAGGGTTCCGCGTCCACTTTCCCTCAGGTTTCCCTATTCACGAAGGGAGATGATAGTGCTAAGATGGTCCCTGCACGGTGTTGTTTCTGACGGACATGTGTTTGGCCTTTTCGTTCCATTACCACCAGCAGTTTAGATAGGATTTCCCCAGGAAGCAAACTTCGTAGGAAGCATCTGTTGGCCAATTTTTTCTCAGTGCTATGTTGGTCGTGTTTCACTCATGGTACCAAACCACCTTCATTCCTATTCCACCATCCATAAGGCCGAAGTGACTTCAAGGGCTTTACCCTCACACTTTTTATCTCCGTTCTAAGTGCAGCATCCTTCCCAGTCCCATACACCCAATGTGGAATCAGGGTCCACAGTGAAAATGCTGATGTTAGGTGGAAGTGTTTTCCTGGACGCTCTGCTTTATTACCAATAAGAAGGGCTCTGAGTCCTCGAAAATCATGAATCTTTTCATTCATGCTCCATTATTCATGAGAGATGATGTTGGTTGATCTTTCACTGGATTGTGTGGTGTCTCAGAGACACTATGTGGCACTATCGTCAGGCTTCCATGACCATTTCCCCCCATGTTTCCCTATTCACGAAGGGTGTTGATAGTGCTAAGACGGTCCATGCACGGTTTTGTTTCTGACGGACATGTTTTTGGCATTTTGTTCCATTGCCACTAAGAGCTTTGATAGGATTTCCCCAGGAAACAAAATTTCGTTGGAAGAGGCTGTTGGCCAAATTGTGTTTCTCAGTGCTGTGTTCGTCGTGTTTCACTC
>NW_023244481.1:0-1709 GCF_002007445.2 Ailuropoda melanoleuca
AAAAAAAAAATAATACAATCTGTTTAAACAAGGTATCTAAGGTGAAGGAAGCCCTCTCTTGTTTACATATGATGGCATTTCAGCTTGAGAATTTGTTTTATAAACAAGCATTGGGATGACATTTAGCAAGCTCCCTGGTTTCCACTCTAATTGCCAGTTTTGTACTTGGATACTTAAGTTATTTACATATTTATGAGATTAGAAATCAGCTCTGACATTGGAAAATTTCAAGCACATGGAATTCCTACCTAATCAGCAGGGAATATAATGCTCAACATATTTCTTATAAATAACTGAGTGCCTTTTTACTTAATGCAGTGCCTTGGGGAAACATGATGGTATTAGGTAGATATCAGTTTTCTAAGTGTTTGTGCTTGTGCAGAAATTATTTGAATATCTGCAGGGGGCTGAATTTCAAGGATCTACTTATCTTTTATTTCAATCTTGCCCTTTTGGCATTAAGGGGCTGCTGAGTCTATTAAAAAACAAATAGAGCTACTGTGAAGACAAATGCTTTAATATTTAATGGTTTACTGTTATTATAATCAATATTTTCCGAGTACTGTGTATTGGTTTTTCCTCACTCCATTCATTTTGGTTCCATGGTACCTTTTAGTGATTGAACACTAAGAGGGCATTTGACATTGACTAAAGTGTCTACGACTTTAGGGACTGAGAAGACACGACCGCTCAGGCAGGCTTGGTCTAAATCCAGCTACGCCATACCAGGAGGGTTGTCTCTCAGGCCTGCGTGAACAACGCATTGGCAGGCATCTCCACGATGCGCCAGGCTCTGTGTTAAGTGTTGCACGTATGTTATGTCAGCATCCTCACACAGTCCTGGAGAACCAATAAAGTTTAATGACCTGTCGGACATCCCCCAGCCATTGGCAGGGCCTGACAGGGTAGAGAGCTCATGCTCTTACCTGGCTTCTGTACTGTCTACACCTGGTGAGAAGCCAGTATGACTGAGTTTTGGAAAATGCTGACATTTATTCCTTTCTCAAGCAGTCATAATTTCCCAGGGAATTCCCAGCATCCAAAGTCGCCATGATCAGCAACTGCCTTCTATTAGGGTCCAGTAAGGAGAAGTACGAAAGATTAAAAAGGAATGAAGGGAAGCTGTTGTTTTGTTTTGTTTTTTCCCCCTAAATATGGATATAAAACCAAAAGCATTTTTTTAAAATTTACTTTTATGCAAGTTACCAAAATTTTATGGTATGCCATCAAAAACACTGCAGTATAATTTTCCTTTTCTTTCAGTATGTCATTTTAATTCAAAGTCAGTCTTCACTCATACAGAGAATGCCAGCTGTTAACATTTAGAGTTTTAACTATTTTTTAAAGATTTTATTTATTTATTTGAGAGAGAGAGCGAGCACAAGGGGGTAGGGGAGCAGAAGGAGAGGGAGAAGCAGATTCCCTGCTGAGCAGGGAGCCCGACGTGGGACTCGATCCCAGGACCTGGGCATCATAACCTGAGACGAAGGCAGATGCCTAACAGATTGAGCCATGCAGGCGCCACACAGTTGCAACTATTTGTGAAAGGAGACTCCTTATCCAAACGTGTTCTCCCCCTTTAAAGCCATGTTTTGGTTTTGTGTGTATCTTCCACGTATACATAAATGCCAAAACACTGACGGTGAGGAGAACGTGCAAGACTTAGGATTTATTACCTTCATAAACTGTGATTTGGAATGCAGAGGAAC
>NW_023244482.1:0-1709 GCF_002007445.2 Ailuropoda melanoleuca
AAAACATAATCTTCTAGGGCTTGGATAAAGCCATTTTTCAGTATGCTTCTCTCATTGTAAGTAGAAATAAAACATGATTATACCCTCTTCTGACTATCGTAAAAAGAAGTAAATACTCATTTTCCTAAATCATTTGTACTCGGCAATGTTACAGATATTATACCACATAGGATAAAAAAGACTTATTTTAACATTTTCCTTTGCAAAACATACATCTCTCTTGTTATTGTTAATATTTTCTAGCTGAAATCTTGTCTGGCTCAGTTATGTATGAAAAGTCAACAAAAGCGGCACCTAGTTCTCTGGTGTAAAGTCTACGTAATACCGGAGAAACAAAGAAAAGAATGGAGAGAGTGATCAGCGGGTGCTCGTGCCAGTGAGATGAAGAGAGATGTCTGAGAAGTGTCTGTTTGATGGGGTCAGTAGGGAAACACTGGTGGTCATATCCACACCATTTTTGGTGAAGTGACGGGAGGCGGAAGACCCTAACCGTGAAGGATGAATGGAAGGTGAGGGAGAGGAGACAGCGAGTATAGACAACTCTTTCTGCTGCTGCATGTCAAATTCCTTCAAGGGGAGTTGGAGTCCCGAAATCAAAGGCTCTCAAATATCAATCGCTGTTCCCATAAAGGGGCATCTAGAATTTTCACTGGTCCAAATCGAAGTGAGAAAGATGTGGACGACACAGGAAATTGTTCATAAAACTACATTTATTCAGTTTAAAAAACTGACTCATGCTCTAAGATAATGATCTACCAAAGTATCCCCCATTTCTCAGTGGAGATGGGGCAGGAGCAGAGACTGCGTGAAACACCCTTTCTTCTATGAAATGATGGGGAAAGTAGATAGAGATTTTTTACGTATGGCTTTCTTTTTTTAAAGATTTTAAAAATTTTTGCAGGGGGGGATGGTGGAAAGGCAGAGGGAGAGGGAGAGGGAGAGAGAGAATCTCAAGCAGACTTCCCCGTGAGCACTGAACCCATGTAGGGCTCAATCTCACAACCCTGAGATCATGACCTGAGCTGAAATCAAAAGTTAGACCCTTAACCGACTGAGCCACCCAGGTACTGCCCCCACATTTTTTTTTTTTTGGTAAAAATGTTCTAACTTAGTAAAAATTTAGAAGTTGGTAGTTATATCAGTTTTCCTTCATTTTTGTTGCCGTTTTGATTTTGTTTTATTTGTTGCTCTCCTAGGGTTTCAAAAGTCTTGGAATCAGATTTCTTCACCTGGAAGAGGAACGGCTTGGATAGACCATTGCCACAGCGACCCACCTGGGGTACTACCCAGGCATCGGTCTTCCTCTCAGATGCCTGTCTACTTTCTCTCCAAATCTGCTTCCTCCGCTGCCCTGACTCAGGGAGCATACGGGGTCCCAAACGGAAGGCCACTTCCTTCTCTCCTCAACCCAACTGCACAGAGCAGCGACATAGGAGAGAGCATAACCTGACTTCTGGAATTGTAAGATTGCTGACTACCAACTCTGAGCACAGTCTTGATTGGGGCATCTGTTTGTAGCAGCTGTGCCAGGTGTGGTCGCGTTTTTCGTCCTGTAGTGGGGGTGGTGAACTCCTACAGAGCTCACACTAGTAACTGTTTGGTAAACCGTATAGGTTCTTTTATTTCTTCTCTTTTGCTGGATGATGATGATGATGATGACTGGCGTTCCATAGACAGAAAGTCCTTTATCTTTATAAATCATGCTTATT
>NW_023244483.1:0-1709 GCF_002007445.2 Ailuropoda melanoleuca
ATTCAATAACAATTGGTTAAAAAAACAAAATCAATTAACATGCATCAATTTGGAAGGACTTCCTGAAGGAGGTGACATTCCAAACAGATTTCTCTTTTATGCACAAAGGATGGGGGGAAATTGAGGGAGAATGTACAAGAAAGGAACAACATTAGCAAAGGCCCATAGGAAGCAGGGATCATGGATTATAGAAGAGGAAGAGAGCTGAACTCAGAAGGGTTGATGGAGCCAAAATGTGCAAGCTTCGTAGGCAGGCGATGCTAGAAGTTGTGAGTGTATTCTGAGGACAGTAGAGTAATGTGATATGAATTGTGTTATAGACCATCTTTCTGACTATTTTTTAGGGGAAATTGGTGGGGGAACCTGCAGGTGGGCATACCAGACAGGAGGCTGGTGCAAGCTCTAGTTAGGGTAGGAAGGACAGGGGGATAGAAAGGAAGTAGAAGTGACACCGTGTTGTCTGACTTGGGCAACTGTATGGATAAGCACGTGGCAGGGCTGAAGACGGTGTGTGTGTGAGGGACTAAACGCACAGAGAACTGGGTTAGCTGCGATTAACAAACAGGTATCCGGAGACTTGTAAACCCAGCCTCCCAACCTCTCGAAGATTTAAGCGGCTTTCCTAAAACGTTAGGACTACCTCCGGGCCTCTAGGGGTCGCTGTAACCTCCATGGTCTCTCTAGGCTCGCTCCCGTCGGCTCGCTGGCAGAGGCAGCCTTGGCAGGGCGGACGACGTGAGCGTGCGCTCTCTGACCGGCAGGGGGCGCGCTTGCGCAGTTGGGGCTGGGGGCGCGCGCAGGCCGGCACCGGAAGTGTGCGGTTGCCATGTAATATCCTGGCCGCGCGGGCGCGCGAGAGGCTGAGGCGGCGCCGGGGCGGGCGCGGAGCTGGCGAGAGGGCGGTGAAGGCGGCGCCGACGGGGCCCGCTGAGGCGCGCGGGGTATCGGCGGCGCCCGGGAGCCTGTCGCTTGCGCGGTCCCTCCGGTTCGCTGGGTCCGGGCGAGAGGCCCCACGGCGGGAGGCAGTATGTCGGTGGCGGGGCTGAAGAAACAGTTCTATAAGGCGAGCCAGGTGAGCGGAGGCCGAGGCTAGGGGAACGAGCCCCGGGCCCCAGGCTGCCCGGAGTTGGGGACCCGGCCAGGCCCGACCCTGGCTCGGGAGGGCGCTGCGGGCACCGAGGGGGCGGCATTGGCGCGTGTCCCCCGCTGGGTGGGGAGAGCCCAGGAGGGACCCCTGCCCACGAAGTGGCCCAGGCCCTGCCCTCCATGTGGGCTCCGGTCTCCCCGAGAAGGGTGGGCAGACCCCTGGGAGGGGCAGAGATGCACCCGGAGGTTGACCCGGGACAGGGACCCCTTCCTTCCCTTCCTCCCCTGTAAAAGGGGCAGGGAGTGGGGAAAGAGCAGGGGAAGAAACACTCCTGAGGCTGTCGATATAGGACTCTTGCCAGAGAGCCCAGGGGCAGGGAAACTTGGCGTCTGAAGTAATTCTTTAAAACAAACAAACGAAAACCCCTTTTGATAGACCCGGTACGAAGTAGGGAAGGGGTAGAGTGAAAAGTCCGTTTCCGCCTCCAGTCCCTCAGGCATCCAGTCCCTCTCCCCAGCCGCAAGGACTGTCACCCACGATTCACATCCCTTTCCAAAGATACGTTATATCTTTCCTTTAAACACACAAACGCGCACACACACACACACACACACACACACAC
>NW_023244484.1:0-1709 GCF_002007445.2 Ailuropoda melanoleuca
AAAAAAAAAAACACATTGCAAATTTTGTTTTATTTAGTATTCTGATCATTATAATTTAATAGAATTGGCTGCATTTGGCATCTAACATATATTTTTAGGCATTTAAAAACATTATTCAGAGGAGAAACCCACAGGTTTCATCAGACTACTAAAGGGTTCCTTGCATTTAAAAAAAAAATTAGAAACCTCTATTCTCTGACCTCCCCCTCACTACCTAGATGTTTATAGAAGTTGGATGGTGATGACTCAAGAGAAACCAATCAATTGGGTGGGTTGAGCCAATCAGGTTCTCCCACTTGACTTAAGTGACAGCCCACTGTCAGTGGAGGGAGACTCTGGCGTTAAGAGGTCTGTAGAACCAGGGCTTCAGTGAGTTCCACTTAAAGCTACAGAGAGAAGTGAGGAGACTGAGAGAGCTGGCTTGCAGAAAAAATCCAGCAGGCAAAGGGAAGCAAAAATTCACTCCATGAGCTCCAGTCTATGATCCAAGAGGGGCTAAAAGAGTAAGACCATTCCAGTTGCCCCACGGCTCAGCGGTTTTCCTTGCCCTAAACCCTCATGAGATTCTCTCCTTCTGTTTCCCTTCCCTTTCCTAGTCAGGGTTTCGGCTCCTCACCACCAAGGCCTTGACTGTGCCCGCCTATGTGCCCCTTCTTACTCATTTCACAGTGCCTCTCCATGTTCGCCACATCATCAGTTAACCATATAGCAGCAAAGAGTCTGTGTGTTTGAGTCAGACTTCCTGAGTGCATCCTCTCCCACTTTCTGGTTGTAAGAACATAGGCAAGTGGCCTAGCCTCTCTGTGCCTCATTGCCTTACCTGAAAAATGAGGACATTAACAGTATCTACCTAAGATGAGCAACAAATGAATTATTATATGTAAAATATATGTCTGGTAGAGAGCAAGTGCTTGGTAACTGCATGCAATTATGATGCTCATTGTCCCCAAGTCACAGGCCTTAGACTCTACACAACCTGTACTTGCTCACCTCATTTTTCAGCACAGTCCTAATCAGAACTAACAGTGATGTACAGGCCTAGTTTGGGGCGAGGTGCATTCACAAAATGGCATTCTCCATCAGCAATCTTAGACTTGCTCTTTGTAAGAAGTTTCCTTAGTAGGATCGTGAGGATTCCCTCTTGGAGTCCGGTTCAATTATTAGAATGGAGGTACTTACTTATGAGATCATTGTTTCTCTTATGCTGAGGTTACTTTGCTTTGGTACTCTGGGCCAAAGTACATCACATATCCACTAACTATTGGGCAAATGGCTCAGAGCCATGTTAAGGCTAGGACCTCCCAGCACAAGGGGTGTGCTGGACACAGATGAGGAGTTGCACACGTTCAGGGGAGTACAGTTACAAATGTTTCTCTGAACTGATGCAATAGCTCCAAAAAAGGACAGCCACATCTTCACACTAACCACCCTACCATGCACAGCTCCTTCATAGTGTGACGTAGGTGCTTCCTCTCCTATTTACAAACATCATCTAGACCAGGCTCTCAGCACAAACACACAGCGCAGCAGCTGCTTCTTCCTGGATGCACATCTACCCTGGGGGCTGTCAAAGATACAGATGTACAGAAAGCTTGTTCCAATGGTCTAATTCCAGATCTCAAATCTATTTGGCTTAACTTCCATACCTCTCTCATTGACATACTCATCAGGGAAGTCACCTGGGGTTGATATGGAATGCTAGAAATCTT
>NW_023244485.1:0-1709 GCF_002007445.2 Ailuropoda melanoleuca
GAAGGGAAAAATGGATTGGGGAAACATTTAGGAGATAAAAATCCAAAAATCTTGGTGCTAGGAATAAAGAGCATCTCATTGCCTCCACTGCCTGCTTCATTAACTTGGCAGTAGCCCTGTTAGCCTTTGCCCTGAGCCCCAAGCTCATCCTTCCTGCCCCAGAGCCTTTGCACGTGAAATTTTCTCTGCCTAGCATTCACTCCTGCTAGATTTCTATGTGACTTGCTCACTCATTTCCCCCGTGTGCAATCAAATGTCACGTCCTCTAACAGACTCTCCCTGCCTCTCCTCTGTAAAACAACCACCACTACCCTCATCACTCTTGAGTCTACTTCTCTGCTGTATATTTTTATGGCCCTAAGAATATTGATTATACCTGATTATATTTGATTTTAATTGTTCAACCCTCCCATTCAGAGTAAGCTCATGAGAACAAGGACTTTGTCTCGTTCACCATGTAACTACTCCAGGTCCTAGAACAGTTCCTGACACACAATAAGCAGTTGATAACTATTTGTTGAATGAATTAATACATAAGGTAGATCTGATTATTATTCCCACTCAATAGATAAGGTGACTGAGGCAGAGAGGAGCAAGAGAAACATAGGTGTAAGTGGCAGAGCTGGAATTCAAACCTAGACAGCTGGGATTCAGGGCCCTTGGTCTGATAAGTGCTAAATAGAGGTATGAACACGGAGTGGGAACACAGAGGAGGCAACAGCTAACTTTGGCGAGGAAGGAGGGGAAGGCTTTGCCAGAGAAGATACAACAATTGACCTGAGACTTGAAGCTGTTGAATCAGCTGAGACAGGAGTCAGGTGTGTAGGGAGGCCAGCTCTCACAGGCAGAGGCAAAGGAGCTGTGAAAGTACATTCTGGAAGAGGCTAATGGTGCCCTAGACAGGAGCTGGATATATGCAATGGAAAATATTGGGGGCTAGGGCTGGGCAGTGATATGTGTATGTGTGTGAGGAGATGAGGCTGGATGTTTGGGAAGGGCCACAGGGGGAAACAATAGAACCCATGGAAAGTTCACTTAACCCAATTCTTTTATCTATACGAAAAGCGGTTTGGATTACCTCTAAATGCCTTCCAAATTCTAAAATATGATTTTCTGTCTTAAGTAAAATATCTTTAATCATTTAACATTAACAGTAATACCTTTATTCAAATTGCAATGACTGTCTCTGTTTTTTTAAGTCAGGGCAGAAGGATTCTTCCTCCATAATTGTCTTATTTGTTGTCAAATTTAAAAAGGTTCATCTCAGAATACTCGTTTATTTATTGTATATTGATGATAATAGTCAATACTTGTGTAACACATACTCTTGGCCAGTCACTTTGTCGGATAATCTCTCATCAGATCTTCACAGAAGGCCTGAGGTAGGCACTAGTATTGTCCCCAATTTATAAATGAGGAAACTAGGGCACAAGGAAATAAAATTATTTGCCTAAGACTATGAGGTATATATGTTTATATACTTCAGAGATATTCCTGTGATAACTTCTGGCATGTTTTCTCATTCAAAAAACAAAAATTCAAAGAACATTTATCAAAGCTTACTATGTGTTAGGTTCTGAGAATACAAATTTTAATTGGTCTAGCTGCCTTCTAAGAAGTCACCAGCTGGCAGTGAAGACTGTGGCATATGAGGCAATAATTGTGTTGAGTTCTCAGGGCCCACATGTGCGGTTGAATGAGATTTTTTT
>NW_023244486.1:0-347 GCF_002007445.2 Ailuropoda melanoleuca
TTTCTTGGTTCTAAGGGCTGGATCCTCCCCAGGCCCCTACACCCAATGTGGAGTCGGGGTCCCCAGTGAAACGGCTACTCTTCGCTGGAGGTGTTTTCCTGGACGCTCTGCTTTATCAACAAAGAGAAGGGCGCTGAGTGCTCGAAAATCCTGAACCTTTTCATTCATGCTCCCTTACTCACGTGAGATGATGATCGTTGATATTTCCCTGGACTGTGTGGTGTCTCAGAGACCACTGTGGGGCACTCTCGTCAGGCTTCCGCGACCACTTTCCCTCATGTTTCCCTATTCACGAAGGGTGATGATAGTGCTAAGACGGTCCCTGTACGGTGTTGTTTCTGACGGAC
>NW_023244486.1:415-551 GCF_002007445.2 Ailuropoda melanoleuca
AGGGAGCAAACATTTCGTTGGAGCGGGTTTTGGCCGAGTTGCCTTTCTCAGTGCTGTGTTCGTCCTGTTTAACTCATGGTACCAAAGCACCTTGATTCCTGTTCCACCTTCCATAAGGCCGTCGTGACTTCAAGGG
>NW_023244487.1:0-1709 GCF_002007445.2 Ailuropoda melanoleuca
GGGGGGGCATGGCAGGCATGGGGGCATGGCAGGGCCGTGGGCATGGCAGGGGTGCATGGCAGGAGGGGGCATTGCAGGCGGGGGCAGTGGGAGAGCCTGAAACAGACCGAGGGGCAGCAAGGTGCATGCGACTCGGAATTTCTGTGCTCCACAGAGATGCTGACATGCTCACTTAAGACTTAAAAAACACGGATTGCGTTCTAGACCCCGGGGGTGCTAACGGCCCCACGACATTGAGAATGCACTTACTGCCACTAAACCATACATTTTAAAATGGTTAAACATGGTCAATTCCATGCTCCTGCATTTTCGCATAATACCTAAAAAGAATGATTGAAAAAATGAATCCGAGGTTTGCAAGCCATCACGACTAGTAAAGAACTTAGGCAAGTTCGGTGGAGCCGAGGGCCGTGGGGGAGTAGCTGTGCACCCCCTTCCCTGATAGGTTTGCATGTGGAGGACTGTGTTTCCTCTGATTGTTGTCTCCTAAGCGCAGCCTCTGGAGTGGAGCGCCTGGGGCATGCCTGGAGGCTGGCCGCGGGAAGGGCTGGCCTCCCCAGGATGAGTGCACAGAAGACGCTGCCTCCTGGTCCAGTGCCCTCCAGACTCAGTGTGCGCCTATCTGTGGGGGCGGGACTTCTGCCAGGGCCTCGGGCCATGCGTGGGAGTCAGCAGCACCCTGCAGCACTCCGCACCTGCCCTCAGCTTCTCATCAGTGCAGGTGACCCAGGAATGCCACCCTGCAGACTGCGTGGGGGACACAGGGCGTGTGGTCCCCTGCCCGCTCCACCACGTCATCCCAGCATCAAAGCAGCTCCGATGACGTGGGAGAGTGGCTCGGCAGACATAAATTCAAGAGGCAGTGTTCACCCCTGCACCCAGGACGGCGTAGACAGACGTGAAATGACAAGGTGGGTCTTGGTGGATGAGGAAATCCATTAGTGAAATGAGAGGGGTGAGCTCTAAGTGCGAAGTTGCAATCCCTGTGTCTGGGCTGTGAGACATAAGTAGGCGCCGAGCATGACGGCTCTGTGACCTGGACTCACTCCCCGGGGCCCCTTCCCTGGAGGGGAGGACACTCCACACATGAACCTTGCTGTGTGGGTGCTGATTACCGCCTCCCATCCCCGCCATGGCCTCGCCCCTGCACGCAGCAGAGGAGGGGAGAGCTGGCTGCTCCCCGTGCCTGCGGAAGGGCCTCAGATATGCAGGAACACAGGGCAGGAAAATGGTGAATTTAAGGAACTTTGTAAGAATGAAGGAAGGGCTCCCAGGTGCTTCACGGGGGAACAGAGCAGTGAGGGGAGGGGAGGAGCCAGGGACCTGAACCCAGACAGGGAAGGAGAGCCAGAGGCAGAGAACCCCGAGGGCCCGGGCAGAAATGCTGGGCTGATTTCCTGGAGGTTGGGCTCTGGCTGAATCCCGGTGACCCTGGGAGGCCCCTCTGTGGAGGACAAAGTCCCCTCCGGTCCGAGGCCGCTCCGCAGTGAGTAAGCTGGAGACGCAGGCTCTGGGAGGCGCGTACATCGGCCCGGAGTGCTCGGGGGAGCTACTGGTTGCAAAATAGAAGATCCTGGAGGATGTGAGCCGATTCCTCCGTCGAGAGCCCGGAGGCGGCCCAGCGCCAGGGAGCAGCTGCGGACGGGGGCGTGGTCAGCGAGGAAGGAGGCCGCAGAGAGGACAGGAGGCCGGGGGCCCCGAGGCCGGGG
>NW_023244488.1:0-1710 GCF_002007445.2 Ailuropoda melanoleuca
CACACACACACACACACACACACACACACTGGAATACCATTCAGCCGTAAAAAAGAATGAAATTTTGCCACTTGCAAAGACATGGATGGACCTTGAGGAAGTTATGCTGATTGAAATAAAGATATACACTGTATGACCTCACTGTATGTGGAATCTAAAAAACAAAAATTAAAAAAAAAAAAAAGCTCAAAGATAAAGAGAATAGATTGGTGGTTTCCAGAGGTTGGGGTGAAGGAGGTCAAATGGTAGGAACTTCCAGTTATAAAATAAATAAGTTACAGGGATGTGATGTACAGCGTGGTGACCGTAGTTAATAAAACAGTATTGCATATTTGGAAGTTGTTAATGGCGTAAATCTTAAAAGTTCTCATCACAAGAAATAATTCTGTGTGTGTGGTGGCAGGTGTTAACTAGACTTACTGTGATCATTTCACAATATATACAAATACTGAATCATTATGTTGTATTCCTGAAACTAACATAATATTGTATGTCAATTACATCTCACATAAACAAACAAAAAACCCCAAAGAACAGTAGGCTCCAGCATTAGACATTTCCCCCATCCCTCTTTACCCAGATGGAGACTGACACCGCTTACTGAATTTCTGTGCGAAAGGCCTGGCTGGCACTGGCCCGTGTAATTCTCATCACTGCCCTGTGAGAAGCTGAGTGTATTACTACCTCTGCATTACAGACCAGGAAATTAAGGTTGGGAGGAGTTAAGGGACCGGCAAAAGGTCACGCAGCAGAAGGGACAGGGGAGCTGTGATTCCAATTTGGGTTCATGGGGAGAGAATCATGAGCCTTTCTTCTCAGCCTCTTAAGTGTGAGCCATCAACCGCTGGGTGATCAGGTCTCGAAGATTAATGAGTCATCGGGACTCTCAAAGCACTATCTGAAGGTAAACAAGTCAGTATCACCTCCCGCTTAGGGTTTGTGAGTGACTTTTCCTCCCTTGGGAGAGAAAGGTGGAAATCTACACCTAATTGAGCCCGAGACAGGGGCTCAGGTTTCTCCTGGGGCCGCCTTGCTTCTAACCCCCTGGGGGTCCTGGCTGGGTGCTAGTCTCAGGAGGGTCCCCCCTCAGCAGGGAAACTGGAGCAGATTGACAGACCTCCAGATAGAGGGAAAGCCCTGGGGGCACTTGGCTTAAGCCAGATCTGAACTGTGTCCCTCTGTCTTGCTCCCCAGGCAGGAGGCCCCCTGCAAGGCCCTAAGGACACTGATCTTATCTCCTCCTGGGGAATTTTCCCACAGGGAGGTGGGAAAGGTCAGTTCCTGGGGGCCTTGGGGCAGGCTCAGCCCCTTCTGCCGCAGAGGGGCCAGGACAAAGGTCCCAGGGCCTCCACATGTGAGCTCACCTGGGCCTGTGTGTCCTTCTAAGGCACACCAGCGAGTTCTGAGTGGGGGGTAGCCACGTGGTACCTGGCCGCAAGACAGCCAAAAATAGTTGTCAGGTTTTATTAAGCTCTCATTTGACAAGATTTAAAATTGGCTCCCACTTGAACATGGGTGCAGGATGAGGAAGTCCATCACTCTCAACGAGTAGGTCTGAAATGCCACCTCTTCATAATTCATACGCCATATGCACTATTTTTGCCACATCTGCGTTCCACAGTGCTGCTGTGTCAGTTTTTAATGAGGTCTATTATTTTATTTCTTAGTAATTTTTAAAAGTATCAACAGAGGTCAATGGAAAACCAGTAC
>NW_023244489.1:0-1710 GCF_002007445.2 Ailuropoda melanoleuca
GCACAACTCCTCCACACTGTTGAATGTCCCCTGTGGACACATCCACTAGGAAAGGCCTGTCCTTTCCAGTCCATTAGAACTGGCCATGAATTTCTGCAGCTATGGGGATTAGGATTGTTGATAATTCTATTGGGATGTCTCCCAGATTCTACAGTTTCTCCATTCCTGAGATTTGAGTTTTGATTTTTAGTTTTCTTAATCATCTGGCCTATACCTTTGAATAATTTTTAAGCATCCAGGGTGGTATATTGTGTGCATTCTTGTAAATCTATTGCTTTCATGCATGAAAAACAATTTAGTTGCTACTAAATTATTGTCATATCCTTTTCCTCTCAAAAGTCTGCATGTTGATATTGTACTATGATCTTCACAAGGAAATCTGATATTGCTTCATTTGTGTTCTTTTTTTCTTTTCTGCAGGGATGCTCAAAAGATATTCTTCAATACCAATATATATATATTTTTAACTTTACTAGTATGTGAGCAATTTTCCCTGGAATTCATTGAGCTTTTTATCTTCCTGCTAGTCTTTGTCTAGCTCAAAATGGTTTTCTTCAATTGCATCTTCATTTATTGCTTGATTTCTTTTTGAGGATCACTTTTTATTATTTTTGGTTAGATATTTTTTGTTTCTCAACCACATTAATCTCCTTTTCCCTGATAGTTCTTATCACTTTGTTCTTTTTTCTCTGTATTCTTTGAAGAGCTGTTGTCCTCTACATGAGATTTATTTTCTGCTTCTTATTGCCTCTCTCCTGATACATATTTGAATTCTGCTATTGTATTTTAGATTTTCTTCCATTGTTTTCTAATTGCAGCTAGCTTTCTTGTATTTCTACCTTTATCTTAGTTTGGTCTCCCTTTTTGCTTCATGATTCCTATTTCATAGGCTGTGTTGTCCTTCTGTGTTTTTTGAGTACACCAAGCATGTATTTTCTAAAATTTACTTTACTCTGCTTTATATAAGAAATCTTTTTCAAAAGCAATTCTTCACCTAAAACTTTGGATCGATACACTCTTTCCCTTCATTATAACATCTTCTTAGGACTTGTTATTTGGTTGTTGTTGACTTCTCCTTGAATGGAACAGACTATATCCAGCTCTGACAGGTAAAGTAGGGCAACAGGAAGGGTAGCTAGAGTATTTATAAGAAGCACATCTAATGCCCCCCCCACACATATACATACATATATGCCTTTCACTTTAGCGTTTTGCCTGGTACTCTCTAACATAGACTAAAAGGTCAAATTAATGTGCACTGACCTAGTTCACGTGGTGATATTTAGTTAAGTATTCATCTTGTCTGTCTGTTCTAGACTGTGGCTGAATCTTCATCATTTCTGACTTGCATTCCATAATTAGTCAGAGAAACTAAGTTTAGAATTCTCTGTGTATTCTTGGTATTCTTGTCTTTGTCATCATTTATAATGCTTTTCTTTAGATAATTGAGCACCTTACAATTAAACATGTCACCACCAGACCAGCCCTAGGCTTGTCCTCTTCTACATCCTGTTCTCTTGAGTATTAATTATAGAATGCGGTAGAAAGAAGACCCAATTATTACTTTAGCTTGGAAGACAGTTTTCAGTGTTACAGTGTTATATATACATATGTAAATATAATTATATATTATAAAATTATATTATTAGACTATTAGAATAATATTATTCTAGATATGTAAATATAATTAAATTGAATATAATTCTATTA
>NW_023244490.1:0-1710 GCF_002007445.2 Ailuropoda melanoleuca
ATGCCCTAGTCTATTTCTGTCTGTACGGCCCCGTGGATGTTAATTTTGCACTTTGCGTTATAATCCAGTACTACCTGACTTATTCCGCTGCTGGAGTTGTCCGCGCTTTGGCCGCTAGGCGCCCCTCCAGTTGGCTTTTGCCCCATAGGTATGTTTTTGTCTGAACGTCTCTCACTCTCTGGCACGCGGGATGCCCCACGCTCACTTTGCTCATGTGGGTCTGGTCCGGGTCCTGGACTCGGCCGTCGCTCCAAGGCGCCCCACTTCTCCCGGTTGCAGGATGCTGGCGACCGAGGTCTGGGTGCCGGGTGTGCCTGTCGCTACGGGGCTATCACTGCTCCTCGGCTCCCCGCCGACAGAGCAAGGACACGTGCGTGTGCATGCCGACCGCGTGTGCGCACAGACCTGGGAACGTTTCTGTGTGCAGCCGCCCGTGTCTGCACAAGCTGGACTCGAGCTCACCTGACATTCCCACTTTGTGCCGTCGCCGGCCCCGCGCGGCTCGCTCCAGCCTCTCCTGCTCACCCGTCCGCTCCGCTCACAGGGAGAGCCCTGGTTCCCGCCACTCGCGTCAGCTCACGGAGGGGCCCGGCCCGACCCCGACCCGACACCGGCACAGCGGCGTTGGCTGGTTGACTCAGGCCCCCTGGAGACCGCGTTCCCTGCTGGAGCAGAGTAACCGGTGTGCCCTTGCCTTTGGCCGGAGACTCGCTCCCTTCCAAGTTACTCAGCTGACATCTCTTCCACCCCCTCAGTCAGGGGATTTCATATATTTGTCATATAGTTGGGTTGTTTTGGATTTCATATATTTGTCATAGTTGGGTTGTTTTGATGTATTTTTCATTGCACCCTGAGATCCCCTGAACTTCTAAATATTCTTAAAATTTGTGGACATTACGGCTCGCTCTCGGGACTGTGAAGTTCTCCGAATTTAGACACACACGTGGTAAGCACATCACAGCCTCATGTGGAATAGCTCGCCACCTGTGCTCGCCCGCTACCCCCCTACCCCTCTCCCAGAGCCCCTGCAGCCACTGACCTGTTTACCATCTCCACAGTTTTGTCCTTTCCAGAATGTCCTATAAATGGAGCTGAACAGCACAGAGCCTTTCACTTGCCGTGTGTGGTCGGGATGCAGCGTGTCTGTTGTGGCGAGACAGCTCGCTCTTTTTACCACCAACGAGTGGCTCGCGGTGTGGATGTACCAGTTTGCTTATCTGTTCACCTGCTAAAGCACATCCTAGTTCCTGCCTATTTTTGGCGATTACAAATAAAGATACTACACGCATCTGCATGCAGGCTTTTATGTGGATACACATTTTTCAAATTAGTTGGGTAAATACGTATGGGGATGATTCCTGGATGATACGGTAAGACTGTGTTTAATTTTGTAAGAGGTGGGCAAACCATCCTTCACAGAGGCTGTACGGAGCAGTGGATTTTTCTCTTGTTCCTTTGCTGTCCCTGCCTGCAGTCGACAGGGAGACACACAGGGGTGGGGCCCTCTGTCTGTGACTTTGTGGCCACAGCTCTCACGGTCCTGATGGAGAGGCTGTTGCAAAGTGCGGGGAGGAAGGCATACCAAAGCGCATGACTCATGGTTGAGATCTTTGATTATAGAAGTCATCCCCTCTCTGTCCCCCATGCCCTGCCTTCAGAGGACGCCGGCCAGTGATTGACCCATAATGCAGGGCTGCAGCTGGGCGGCAC
>NW_023244491.1:0-3765 GCF_002007445.2 Ailuropoda melanoleuca
GTAATCAGAAGGGGGAATGAAGCATGAGAGACTATGGACTCTGAGAAACAAACTGAGGGCTTCAGAAGGGAAGGTGGTGGGGGAATGGGATAGGCTGGTGATGGGTAGTAAGGAGGGCACGTACTGCATGGTGCACTGGGTGCTATATGCAACTAATGAATCATCGAACTTTACATCAAAAACCAGGGATGTACTGTATGGTGACTAACATAATATAATAAAAAATATTATTATGAAAAAAAATAAAAAATCAGTTTGAATTTTAACAAAAAAATAGTATATGTTTTGAATCAGACATCTTGACTTCAGATGACTGTCTCTGGAATTTACCAACTAAATATTCATGCAACTTACTTAGTCCTTACCTAAGCTTTTAAATCTTTGTTTTCTATTTTGCAAAATTAGGAAAAATACATTAATGTGCTATATACCTTTTTGAACTGTATGTCCAGAATAGAAACCAGAGACCATGTCTTGCCATTTTATAAGTTCACCATCTCTTGGATGATTAATTTAAAGTCAGTGCTGCTTTTTCCTTTGGATAATGAATAACATAGTTGTTAATCTTTTTCCTTGGACCCAGAGATTTGAATTTATTTTGACCTAAAACTTCACAATTTTGAAGGCTTCACTTTTTCATTTGTTCATTTTACACGGATAGAAGATGATAAATCCAACATGAATTCGAAAGGTGGGCATCTGCTAGGGAATGAATAGAAACAAGAGGGTGCTATAACCCTTGACCAAACTTTCTTGCCTCTAAAATCTTAGTTTGAAAAGAAGTAACAAAATGACAACCGGTAAAGACTGATCTCAGACCAAAAATGAGACTGTTTTGCATTTCTGGGTTTAAATTAAAAGTCTACTGACATTTGTGGGAGCCAGGCAGGAATCAAGTCTTACAAAACAACTCTTGATTGGCAATTAGCAATTAGAAAATTTCAGAATGTTCAGGAGGTAATTTTGGATAAGTATCTAAACCCATGGTTGCATGTCTGATCCTTTGCCAAAGTTTTCACGTATCAGAGTTGCAAAGATGAGAGGAAAATTTCTTAGGTACAGGCTGCCTTCAGGAATGTTTCCAAAGTTTGCTTCATCTAAGGAAAAAAGGATTTCATAATTTTTTCAAGCTGTGATCCATTTGAAGTAAAAGCATGAAAGTAAGTGAAAGGCAAATAAGAAATAATAACAATGTATTTGATACCTACTCTGTTCCTGGTGTCCTTCTCAATCCCAGAAGTAAATAATGATTACATTACTTTTCCAGGTGCTTTGAGATGCTACATGACTTACCCAAAGTCCCAAGTGTCTAAAGACCATCAGTTATAGGGGCCACATGATTCACAATAAAAAAAAAAAACCCTGTCCAAGGAAGTGGAGATCATTTTTTCTTATGGCCACTCCATCAGGAAGAAAATAAACCAGTCAATTTGCAAAATGGGAAGATTTGGAGAAACAGCTTGCTTAGGTTGTGCTGCTATAAAGTAGACTCTATAAGTCATTCATGTATCTATTCATCCATTTAAAAAATGTATTAAGCACCTGTTATGTGCCTGGCACTGTAACAGGCCTTTAAGATATATCCATGAATAAAACAAACAAAATCTTTGGCCCTTCAGAGCTTATTTTGCTTGGCTCAACAGACTGTGAACAATATTTATGAAGAAATAAATTATGTGTTATGTTAACATATAATGGCAAAAGTTAAAGTATAGTGGTTCAAGAGTGAAATTTGGAACATTGATCAGAACAGAATACATTGGGAAGAAAGCCATTGGCCCAAACCTGAAGAAGGTGGATTAGATACAAGGGTGTTGACAGGGAATACACTAGAGGAAGATGGACCAAAAATTAAGTTGACTGTGATTCTAACCTAGTTTTTTCCCAGTATAATAATCCACCCCAAATCTATCCTTTTTTCAGTTCTATTAGAGGCCCTTACCATCATCTTTCTCTTTTGTTTCTCCCTGCTGTTGTCCTTCTCTGACAATTTCTAATTCTCTTTTCACTTTCTTCTTATTTTTCTTCATTCTTTTCACTATTTCAACTCACCTTTAAGATGTCTTTTTCATAATGTATGGCTTCAATTTTTATATTCCTCTTACGATTCTTTATCTCTTCTACTCCAAAAGCTTCCATGTGCAACACTGAACAGAGAAGGACATGTAAGCAACTTTTCTTCCTCCTTTCAAACTCTAATTTATGCCTTATTTTTACTTAAGGAGTCTTTAGGCCTTTGTGATATATATTGTCCATTTCACTCCTAAGAGTCATTTTTTTTCCGTTTTTTGGTGTCCAGTATGGACCTATACAACATTTCTGCCTTCCATCTAAGGTCCAATTGATTTCATCCAGATCGTAGGACAAAATGGAGTGATCATCCTTATCTTCCTCCCTCTGGGGATAGGTTTTCAGGAGTCTATCCATGTCACAACTCCTGGCTTCAGTTCTTAGTGGTAACCATGTGCTTTCTTGTTACTCCAGACAGGGGTAGCAATGACTTTATGCAGTCAAGAGATACTTCACCTTCTCTTCTGGGTTTTCTTACTTCTGTGCACATCTTTGTAAATAGTCCCTTTATTAAACCTCTGAATTTCCCTTTTAGGTGGGCCATCTTCTTCTACCTGGGATCCTGACCTGTAGAATCTTTAACTCTCTCGTCATATTATTCCATAGCAGGGTCAAACTCTATCAAAAATAATTACAGGAGGTATGACTTGATGCAGGTAGGATATTTCTATCAAATTTGCTGATCGAATTCACTTGGATTTTTAAAAAATTATTGTCTGTTTTGTACCAGCTGTGCACCAGATACTAGGTTAAAGGCTTTATATACATTGTCTCATTAGATTCAAATGACAGCCCTGTGAATGGGAATATTCTCCATTTCATAGATAAGGAAACTGAGATATGGAGAGACCATAGTATTTATCCACATAAAGGAGATACTAATTTTTAAAAATTGAATGTTATCCCAGGTATCTGTGTCCTCAAAGTCTGTATTCCATCTATATAAATTTCTAGAGAAAACTTTTTCATCCAGCATATTTCACTTAAAATAAGTAGATCTCCTAAATGACCTTTAACATGTGGCAAATGTCACCAAGAAATTTGGTGAGGAATTCACTGATCTTAAGAAATCCCAAAGAGTAAATACAAAATAAAGGTCTGACAGAGGGTAAAAATCAGGAGGCAGACTGAAAGGCTTCTTCTTTGAGACTAATCCTGCATTGAGTCATTTAAAATTATAATTCAGCTTAGACTAATGTGAGCTACAAATGAGCTAACAAATGTGTAATGTGTGCCTCATGAATCCTTTAGGACTTGGAAATGTAGCTAGAACAATGCCATGTTAGGAACTTTTTAGCACTCTTAAAGCCTGCTCACTGACAATGAAGCTGATGAGTCAGGAGAGATGGAAAGTGGGCTGCAGTTAAAATTTTTCAGAAAACTGAAATCAAAACCAAGTTGTGCCAGTTTTACTAGCTGTTTGATCTTCGGGCAAGTCACTTGACCTACCTGAGTGTCTCTTCCCTAATGTGTAAAATGGATATAACAATGACTACCTCATAGGGATTTTGAGTATA
Source organism: Ailuropoda melanoleuca (assembly GCF_002007445.2). Lineage (NCBI taxonomy): Eukaryota > Metazoa > Chordata > Mammalia > Carnivora > Ursidae > Ailuropoda > Ailuropoda melanoleuca. The sequence goes on from NW_023244491.1 coordinate 3,588, forward strand.
TTGATTTTTATAAAAGATCAAAACATTTTAAGCATTATAAATTGTCATAAAACATATAAAATAAATTTGATGTAGGCAATATCTATCATCAGAAAGTGCTGGGAGGAACACTTGCATAGAGAGAATACCACCTTTGCAGAATTCTAAAAATCTACCTTCACTCATAGGATGTGTTATT
>NW_023244492.1:0-1710 GCF_002007445.2 Ailuropoda melanoleuca
CACCCTGTGTGTGTGTGTGTGTGTGTGTGTGTGTGTGTGTGTGTGTGCACGCACTCTCCCTAAAAAAAAAAGAAAAGGAAACAGAAAAAGACAGAATAAGATTCCATTGTATGTATGTACCACATTTTTAAATCCATTCCTTTATTGATGGACGACATGTAGATTGTTTCCATATCTTGGCTATTGTGAATAAGGCTGCAGTGAACATGGAAATGCAGATATCCTTTAGAGTTCCTGATTTCAATTATTTTAGATATATACCCAGAAGTGGAATTGCTGGGTCTATTTCTTTCTCCTTCCTTCTCCTCCTCCTCCTCCTCCTTGTTCTTCTTTGAAACTTCCATAGTGTTTTCCACAGTAGCTGCATCATTTAACATTTCCACCAACAGTATACAAAAGTTTCCATTTCTTCCCATCCTCGTCAATGTTTGTTATCTTTTGTTTTTTGAAGTAAACCCACGTTCATACTGTCAACTAATCTTCAACAAGTGTGTCAGAAATAAACAATGGGGAAAAGATAGTCTCTTAAAAAATGGTGTTGGTGAAAATGGATATTCACATATGAAAGAATGAAATTGGATCTTTGTGTTATACTATACACAAATATCAACTTAAAATAGATTAAAAATGTAAACATAAGATGTGGAACTGCAAAAGTCACAGAAGACATAGGGGAAAGCTTCATGACATTAGTCAAGGAAATATTTTTTTCATAGACACCAGAAACACAAGAAACAAAAGTAAAAATAGACAAGTGGGAGGACATTAAACTAAAAATCTCTGCACAAAAAGGAAACAATCAATAAAGTGATTAAAAGATTCTGTGTTCAAGCATATTTGAGATCCAACAGATTCTTTTCCCCACAAGCCCTTGGAAAGACGGGAAGCACATTAGCATATGAAGCCTCTGAGAAGTCCTGGAATAAAGAAACCCTTTATATTTATCTATCTCTACATTTCACAAACTTTGTTTAATAAAGCCCCTAGAATCAAATCTATTAACCTTCTGAAAAAATTAGTCACAAAATCCAAAAGTACACATGGGAGCATTTTTTTTTCTATGAAAGAGCTAAGGAAATCTTTCGGTGTGAAGTTAGAAAGTCTTGTATAGCACTGCATAGGCAAAAAGCCTAAGTCTCCTATAACAAATCTCATTAGAAGAGCAATTTGTAATTTTGATAATCCTCAAGAAAACGAGCCTCGTTCTAAACCAGGGAGAAAAATACTCTTTCTCATTTTATAGGTGAGACAGTAATCTCAGAAGAGTTAAGTGATGTAACCAAGATCTCCCAGCCTATACACTGCTCATTCATCCGTATTACTGTAATGTGGATTGTATCATCCATAGAACTGTTATATTTCTGATTTATCTAATGTGAGGTACTTTTTTTTTCTTCTTTTAACCCAAACCCTCTTCTACAGAGGTGTTGACATTTTAAAGCTGCTTTAGTTCAATTCCATTTACTGCATCAGTGCCAATTTCTCCAATTAGTCTGACAACACATGTAGTGTCAGTAGTCAACTTGTCTTGGAATCATTGATCCCAAGACCAACGAATAAGTACTGCTGATCTTCAAACCAGTGATCAGAATGGCCTTCCTAATTATGGTTGTCCTCTTTCCTTTTTATCTGTATGACACAAGCATTCTTAACAGACTTGAGTCATCTGCCTAGAAGCTGTTGTCATTACTCATTAGAATTTCACATCCA
>NW_023244493.1:0-1710 GCF_002007445.2 Ailuropoda melanoleuca
CTGGGAGCCTGCTTCTTCCTCTCCCACTCCCCCTGCTTGTGTTCCCTCTCTCGCTGGCTGTCTCTCTGCCTAATGAAGAAATAAAATCTTAAAAAAAAAAAAAAGAAGAAATATTAAGGCAGGAATATTAAATAGCCTATTCCTGTTTCTACGGGTAAGTGGCAAAGTCTGCTTTAGAATAGGTGCGTTTGATACCAAACCTCAAACTTACTTCCGAAAAGCATGTTGCTTACAATTTAGAATCATTGAGCAAAAAATTGAAAGCAGAAACAATAAAGGAAAAATAATCTTTCAAATATTTGCAAAAGTGGTACATTTAATTCATCAACAACTATAAGTCTAAGAACACCTATTATAATTTTAAGTCATCTCAACATGTGAAAATATGAAGGACTAATCCTATCAGAATGTTTATCTTACTTTCTTGTCATCTCCTTGAATTTAAAACTTGCATCCTGGTTAGAAAGGTCTCTAAACTAGTTAGTTGCACAATATTAAATGCAAGGCAAGAGGCCCAAAATGGATAGCTTACACTAAATCCCCTATCACCAAACCAAGACTTAATTAGTTTCAGCTCTCCCAGAAAAGGAATCTTATCAGGAATCACAGGATGAGCACTAGTGAGGTAATCTGCCTGATAGACCCCTGCCATCCCCTAATAAAAAGTTACCTTGCAATAACCAACCCGCTCTTTTACCTAGTGTAACTTTTTCGTTTCTGCTCCCTTCAGCCTATAAAAGTCTTATTTTGTACAACTCTCCTCAGCTCCTTTCTATCTGCTAGATTGGATGCTGCCCGATTTGAATCAATTCTTGCTCAAATAAACTCTTAAAATTTTTAATATGCCTCAGTTTGTCTTTTAACAAAAGGAGACTTCGATAGCCCTGGGAACAGCGAGCAAATAAATATCGAGTGCCTTGAGCTGGACCTGTTGAGCCCTTGAGCTGGCTGCTTTCTTGCTGCCCCAGGAGGTAGTGAGAAAGTCCCTCTAGGATCCTAGCTCAGCAGCTTTTGCATTATGAGCTTCCAGGCTTTATTTAAGCATTTCTTTTCCTCACTAGGTCTGACTTCAAAACAGGACTGGTTCCAAGGTCAACCTGGCTCCTACTTAGAAACCGGGCTGGGTCTGGGATCGGATTGGGTGCGACTCAGAAACCTGGCTGGGTCTAGGGTCAGAATGGTTCTGGCGTCAGACTGGTTCTGATTTAGAACCTGGACTGGGTCCATGGTGGGACTGGGTCCGACTCAGAAACCGGGCTGGGTCCAGGGTCAGAATGGTTCTGGGATCAGACTGGTTCTGATTCAAAAACCCGGCTCGGTCCAGGTTTGGACTGGGTCTGACTTAGAAGCCAAGCTAGGTCCACGGTGGGACTGGATCTGATCGAAACGGAACTAGGTCCAGTGTGAGGCCTCAGGTGAGTACAATTTTATTTCAATGCTCAACAATCAGGTTAACCTTACCAAAGATAATCCTAAATTACAGTGGCCACAGGGGAAAACTTTTAACCATTTTATTTTATTTTATTTTTTAAGATTTTATTTATTTATTTGACAGAGAGAGAGAGAGAGAGAGAGAGAGCCAGAGAGAGGGGGAACACAAGCAGGGGGAGTGGGAAAGGAAGAAGTAGGCTCCCAGCGGTGGAGCCTGATGTGGGGCTTGATCCCAGGACCCTGGGATCATGCCCTGAGCCGAAGGCAGATGCTTAACGA
>NW_023244494.1:0-1711 GCF_002007445.2 Ailuropoda melanoleuca
AAAAAAAATCAATACAGAGACCAGAACATAAGTAAATCACCAAGAACACCGAAAAAAAGACAAAAAGATTATAAACAATATAAGGGGAAAAAGACAAAGTTTTAAGCCAGTAGGGCCAACATAGACTTTCCAGGGGAAAAAAAAGAAAAAAGAAAAGAAAGGGAAAAATTTCAAAGAACTATTACATGACATTTTATGAGAGCTTAAAAGAGAATCTGAAGACTTTCAAACCAAGAGTCGATTTCAACTAAAAACATATCTGGCGGAAGCGAGTCAGTTATAAAGTTTAAAACAAAGACAACTGAAAGTGTTATGCAGAGAGGTAAACGGGGCTACAATTCTATTTGTTTTTTAGAGACATGAATGCACTGACTCTAAGTAACAGGCACAAACATTTTCTTTCTAGAGTAATACTGAAAATAAAAAGAAACTGAATACCATAGCCCTAATACTATATAACCTTCTAAATTATGTTTAGCGATGGTTTTATATATTTTCAGGAAAAAGCTTATGGCACATCAGAGGTTCTCGATAAATAATGAAAAAATGATTCTACATTAAATCTTTTAAAGCAAAAAGATTTTTATTTCCATAAAAAATACATATATATAACTTTAAAAATGAACACAGTTTTGTAGTAGGATGCTTACCAACATTTAAGTTATTTTTGGGAAACCTACTCATACAGGATCTTCTGAAAATAAGAGATTAAAATATAAAAACAAAAACACATACCTACAAAAACTGATTTTAACTGACTGACCTACCTTACTCAGAGGGGCTTTGATTTTTTTCAAACACAAAGCAAGAAGTTCCCTGGATTCTAATGCACACTGTATCCAAGTTGCAGGTGGCTGGAAATATCTGAGGGAAAAAAAAAAAACCTACTGAAACCCAGCATTTCTCAGGAAAAACAAAAATTTCAATGTGAATCTGCAGCTATAACACTGATTATTAATGAGACAATAATTCCCAAGGTTGATATGAAGCATCTAACCCAAATATATTTAATAGTTTCAGAAAACTTTCAATTAGATCAGTAGCTTTAGTCTGAAAAGTGAAATCTTAAGTGTATCTGAGAAAGCCAACCTGATATAATCTATTAAAGAGGTCTTATTACTTCAAACACTAGAATTCTAGTGAGGTCTGACAAAATGCCCAAGAGCTCCCTGAAGCTATACTTTCAAAAACAGGTAAGACATCATCTTAAAATCACATTAAAATAGTTTATAATAAAGATCTAAAATGCTTGAGCACTGATTTCTCACACACAAAAAAGGTAAATTAGTACCTCATTCTACGTACCAACAGTGTCAGACTATTCATCTACTTCAAGTCCCTTCCAAGATTTTAAATTGTAAAACTTGTTTTTAAATCTTACATAAAACTTAATTAAATTAAAATTTCAATTCCTGGGCACATGCTTTATAAGATTTTTAGTCCAGCCTGCTCAAGATTTAGGACAGTGCTGGGGTACCTGGGTGGTTTAGTCAGTTAAGCATGTGTCTTCAGCTCAGGTCATGATCCCAGGACCATGTCCCATGTCTGGCTCCCCGCTCAGCGCGAAGCCTGCTTCTCCTCCCCCTCTGCCGCTCCCCCTGCTTGTGCTTTCTCTCTCGCTCTGTCAAATAAATAAAATCGTTATTTTCTTTTAATTTTATTTATTTTTGAGAGAGAGAGATGGAGTGAGCACAAGCCGGGGGGGGGGGGG
>NW_023244495.1:0-1711 GCF_002007445.2 Ailuropoda melanoleuca
CTGGGAGCCTGCTTCTTCCTCTCCCACTCCCCCTGCTTGTGTTCCTTCTCTCGCTGGCTGTCTCTCTGTCTGTCAAATAAATAAATAAAATCTTAAAAAAAAAAAAAAAAGACATTTCACCATACTAACAAGCTAAAGAACAGTCACGTGATCATGCCAATTGATGCAAAAAAACCCAAAACAAAACAAAAAAACAGAAAAAAACACCCACATTTGACAAAATGTAACACCATTCATGATTTTTAAAAATACTCGTGGCAGAAGAAATTACCTCATCTTGATAAAAAGCATGAATATGAAACACCAATAATTAACATCATACTTAGTGGTGACCTAATGCTTTCCTCCAAAGGTCATAAACAAGGCAAGGACAACTGTTCTCACCACTCTTATTCTATGTAGTACTGGCAATACTTTCCACTGTAACAAGGGAAGAGAAAGAAACAGAAGACATTCAGATCAGTAAAGAAGAAACTAAAATGTCTCTATTTGAAGATGAATGATTGCCTATGTAGAAAATCTCAAGGAATTTGTGCATACACATAAACTTCTATAATAATTCAGCAAGTTTGTAGGGCATACGATCAAAACACATTTCTCTGTACTAGCAATGAACACATGGAAATCTAAATTAAAAATAAATAGCATTTATAATTGCCCTGAAGAAAATGAAATATTAAAGCATACATCAAACAAAACATGTACAGGGCCTGTATCTTACATATTAAAAAATACTGATGAAAGAAATCAAAGGAGATTTAAATAAGTGAAAAACCATACTACGTTAATGGATTAGTCAACTCAACATAGTAAGATGTTATTTCTCTCCAATTCGTCCTTGGGTTTAATGCAATTCCTATCAAAATCTCAGAAAGATTTTTTGCAGAAATAGACAAACTTATTCTAAGAAAGGCAAAGGCTCTTGAATAGCTAAAATAATATTGACAAAGAAAAATAAAGTAGGAAGAATAACTATCCAATACCAAATAGGAGTTGGTGGAGGGAAAGACACATACATACATGGAACAGAATAGAGAACTTAGAAATAGAGCTGCAAATATACACTTAACTTATTTTTGAAGGTAGAAAAGCAATTCAATGGAGGAAACATAGACTTTTAAAAAATTGCTTGAACAATTAAACAACCATAGGCCATAAAAAAAGTGTCTTGACTTAAGTCTCACACCTTGTACAAGATTTAACTTAAAATGGATTATGGAGTTAATGTAATACATGAAATTATAGGACTTCTTTATAGGAGAAAATCTTTAGAATCTAGATATAGACAAAGAGTTCTTAGACTTGACAATAAAAGCTCAATTCATAAAAGAAAAAAATTGATTTATTGGTCCTTATCAAAATTAAAACCTTTTGCCCTTCAAAATCTCATAGGAAGAGGATAAAAACCTAACTATAGCCTGTTAGAAAATATTTGCAAACTGCATATCCCACAAAGGACTAGTAACTAGGATATAAAAAGAACTTTCACAGCTCAACAGTAAAAAAGCAAACAATCCAATTAGAAAATGGACTAAAACATGAATAGACATTTTACTGAAGATGATATTATAAATGGAAAATAAGCATATTAATGGATGTTCAGAATTATTAGCCATTAGGTAAACACAATTAAAATAATGAGCTGTCTTTACATGCCTATCAGAAAGGCTAACATTAAAAATAGTGTTAATATCAAATGCTGGTGAGGATG
>NW_023244496.1:0-1711 GCF_002007445.2 Ailuropoda melanoleuca
ATAAAGTGATAAAGGGAAAATCAGAGAAGTAACCAGAGAATAAAAGACATATTATATACAGATGAAGGAAGAAAGTGTGTAAATAAATTCTCATCAGAAACTGTGTAGGACGGTGGAGAGGCTTCTTTAAGGTACAGAAGGAAGAAACCTGTCAACCTAGAAGTCTATACTCAGCAAAAATATGTTTCAAAATGAAGGCAAAATAAATTATTTTTTAGCCAAAATAAAAGCTGAGAGAATTTACAGTCAGCAGACTAACACTATAATAAATATTAAATAACATTTTTCGCACAGAGGGAAAATTACATCAGACGGAAATATGGACTTACACAGATATGCAAGTAAATATAACAACATTTAAATTAATTTTTAATTTAAAACATGATTAACTTCTCAAAGGAAAATAACAATATGTTAAAAGGTTTATAAGGTGGAGAAGCAAAATCTATGACAAGAGCACAGAGGACAGAAGAGGAGAGAAATGGAAGCACACTATTGTAAGGCTTTTGCATTATACGTGAAGGGGAATAGCATTATTTGAAAGCACTTGGATAAGTTAAAGATGTATATTGTAAACTAGAACAATCACTAACGTGGAAAGATATAGCTAATAAACACATATTGGCGGTAAAATGGATATTTGATAACATTCATTTAATTTAAGAGGACAGAAAAATGAGAACAAAGAAATGAGACAAATAGGAAAATAAAAGGCAAGATGCTATATTTAACTCCAACCATTTATATAACACATTAAATGTAAAAGGCCTAAACATTCCAAAAGCAGAAATCGTCAGATTGCATTCAAAAAAATCAAGACCCAAGTGTATGGTATCCACAAGAAACCTGGTTTAAATGCAAACAGCACAGATAAATTAGAAATGAAAGCATGGGAAGGAAACACCGTGTAAACACCAGTCAAAAGAAAACAGGAGCTGCTATGTCGACGCCAATAAAGTTTATCCCAGGATAAGAAATATCACTATGGATGAGGAAAGATTTCATAATGATGAAGGAGTCAATTCTTTAAGAAGACACAGTGACCCTAAACATGTGCACCTAACAATAGTGAAACACCCTTTCTTTCCATGGGCACATGAGTCACCAAGAGAGATTGCATTACGAACCATAAAACAAGTCCCAGGACATTTGAAAGGACCGAAATCACACAAAGTACATTTTCTAATGATGATAGAACTAAACCAGAAATCAGCAACAGGGGATATCCAGAAATCCCCAGATATTTGGAAACTAACACATTTCTGAATAATTCATAGGTAAAAAATAAATCACAAAAGAAGTTAGAAAATATTTTGAACTGGTGACTAATATAACAAAGTAAAAAAATAAGAGAAAAAAGAAAAAAGAAAATATTTTGAACTGAATTAAAATGAAAACACAATACTTTGAAATTTAAGGGGTGCAGTGAAGCAGGGGTTAGAGGAAAACTTTTGACATTACATTCTTATATTAGAAAAGATGAAATATTTCAGGTTAGTAATCTATGCTCCCCTCTGAAAGAACTATAAAATGAAGAAAAAGTGAAACCCAAAGTCAGCAGAAAGAAATAATAATGGGAAAAAATAAATGAAATAGAAAGCAAAAAAATAATAAAGAATCAACAAAATCAAAACCTGTTCTTTTTTTTAAAAAGATTTTATTTATTTATTTGACAGAGATAGAGACAGCCAGCGAGAGAAGGAACACAAGC
>NW_023244497.1:0-1711 GCF_002007445.2 Ailuropoda melanoleuca
AAGCAGGGGGAGCAGCAGGCAGAGGGAGAGGGAGAAGCAGGCTCCCCGCTGAGCAGGGAGCCTGATGTGGGGCTTGATCCCAGGACCCCGGGATCATGACCTGAGCCTAAGGCAGATGCTTCACCGACTGAGCCACCCAGGCACCCCAATCAGATACTTTTCTTATTCCCTCACTTGTGGTTCAGCTCCTTAAGCAGTGTGGCTAGGTTTGCCCCTCCGTGTACCTATGGGTATGTCTTGCTACACTCCTAGCACTTAGAAATCCTAAAGTAATCATTTATTAAATTAAATGGAAAACCTGCTGTCCCTGCCCTCAAGAATCATCATTGGAGAGATTTAAAGACTCTGTGATAAGTTAAGCAGCAATAGAAGATTCAGACAAACGGTTCGGAGCAGGAGTAGAAGCCATACTGCAGTGCAGTGAATGGTTGTGGATTATTGAAGCTGGATGGGAAGTCAGGTGGGAGTTTACTTTAGCTGCTTAAACTCGGTGGAGGTAGGATTTGAGTTGGGTCTTTGGATGTAGGATGGTTAAAATCTGAACAGAAGAATTACAGGGAGGTCAAGGGGCCAGGTTAGGTTGACAAATACGTTATTTCTGGGTTACAGGATAGGCCAGCTTCGGTTTCTGTTAGCAAGGAGTTGGAGATGAACTTGGCAAGCTAGGTTGGGGGCTGTGGGCTCTCGGAAGGCAGGGCGACTTCTGATCAGGAGGATGATGTATTAAAAGCTCTGTTTTAGGGGCACCTGGGAGGCTCAGTTGGTTAAGCGTCTGCCTTTGGCTGAGGTCATGATCCCGGGGTCCTGGGATCGAGTCCTGCATTGGGTCCCCTGCTCAGCAGGAAGTCTTCTTCTCTCTATCCCTCTGCCTTTCCTCCTGCTCTTTTAGGAAGATGAGCCTAAGAACAGTATTGGAGGCAGACTGGAGTGGGGAGAGATGGAAGCTGGGAGGCCATTGAACAGGCTTTTCCTTAGTTCCTGCACAAAGGTGTGAAGACCACTGGCTAGAACGGGCATGGTGGGGATGGAAGCCGAAAGGAGCTTCTGAACTTTTCTCGGGTCCCCATCATTGGTACAGAAGTCTGAGATGATCTTCGTTGCCCACTGGAAAGCAGCCTCATTGGAGTAAAGTTTACTCTTGAAAGTAGCAGCAATTCTTGAAATAGCACTTTTTCCCTTGGCATGGCTGGGCATGGGGATGGGGCTTGGGTGAAAATGCACTCTCCAGAGTCTTTTATTGGGGGTTTGTTCCAATGAACCCAGGGTTATAGAACAACCTTTTTCCTAGCCTTGGATGACACCCAATGAGGGATGGATAGAGACAATTCTTTTCCTCATGGGTGGTTCCTAAAGCAGGTTCAGTGGGCAGAGAGCAAAATGGCTGGAGCTCTGACATCGGGCCTTCTGATCTACCTTAGAAGTAAAGCTGTGCTGTGCTTCCTGGGACCGGTGATGTTTGTCTGCCTGAGGACGGCCTTTCCGGGAAACGGCAGTACCCACCTTTCCGAATTGCCGAGGAAGCCATTCTGGATAACAGAGTTTTTCAAGCAGGCTAGCCTGATCCGTTATCGATAAGAGAGCCTTTATTTTTAATCTTTAAAGAACAACGGCTTTTCTAGAATGTTCTGTGTATTGGGGCACCTGGGTGGCTCAGTTGTTAAGTGTCTGCCTTCGGCTCAGGGCGTGATCCTGGTGTTCTGGGATCGAGCCC
>NW_023244498.1:0-1987 GCF_002007445.2 Ailuropoda melanoleuca
TCCTTCTTTCACATTTGCCCCACTCCAGTCCATTTCCTAACACCCAGAATGATCTTTGACATCAGTTCATGTCGCTACCCTGCTTCAAACCATCCAAAGGCTTCCCAGTATTGGGGGAACTCTGTAAGGCCTCAGTGATCCAGCCCCTGACCACCTGTTTGACTTCATCTCTGTCATTCTTCCTTTTGCTGTGTCCACCCCAAACTAACCAACCTTTCTCTACACCTTTAACATACCAACCTAATTCCAGACTAGGCCTTTGCTGGTGAGTTTCCCTCACCCCAGGGGCTCTTCCCCAGATCTCCTTATGTACACCCTCTCCCTACACTCAGATAGATCTGTTCACATGTAAGTCCCTCCAGAAGGCCTCCCCTCACCATGCCATCTCAAATAACTCCTCTGTCCCCTATCCATTCTCTAGTCCATCTCTTGGCTTTATTTGCTTTATAGCACTTAGCAGTTTATATATTTATATATAAAATATATTTCCTAATTTCTTATATATATATTTACTCATTTATTGTCTCTTTCTTTCTAGCATCATGTCTCCTCCCAAAACTGCTAATTCATTAGGATCATAGACCACTGTATCTTCATTACAGACAACAAGCCTTTCTATAAAGGGCTTTGCAAGTCGAAAGGTCTCTGTTGCAATTGTTCAGCCCCGTCACTGTAGCATGAAAGCAGCCATAGATGATATGTAAATGTGTGAGCATGGCTGTGTTCTACTAAAACTTTATTTACAAAAATAAGTGGTGGGCTGGATTCTGCCCATGAACACTAGTTTGTTGACTTCTTATCTAGACGAGGACTTGGCATGTAGAAGAAGTTTGGTAAATATTTATCAAGTGCATAAATAAATGAGAGATCTAAACAGAACGCTCTCTGGGAGGAAATGCTGAAAATAATAGAAGGGAAAGGGGGAAAATAAATACTCAGCGTAATGACTCTAGCATATATCTGGCAATAGCTTATCATTTAAAAAGCCTTATTGTCTCTTATGGGCGTAACACTAAAATTTAATATTTCTACCCTGCTGAGACTTAGCAAAGAGCTAAGACTATACTTTGAACTAAGATCACACTTATCAACTGTACCATAAGGTCTCAGGAGACACCTGAGATCCAACCTAAGGACCTCATCACACTGCTTAGACTAGATAGCACCTGAATATAGAAGGAATGGTATGTCCCATCAGCTGGTGATAAAATGACCCACGGTTNAGTTTCTAAAAGATTTGGTGGATTACCTACTATCAAAGTTTTCCTTTGATTCTGCTATCCCCTGAACTGCATTTTCACTCTNGGTTTCTAAAAGAAGATTTGGTGGATTACCTACTATCAAAGTTTTCCTTTGATTCTGCTATCCCCTGAACTGCATTTTCACTCTTTTTGTACTTCAATTTTTCCCAGATATCCTTTATAATGTATACACATTGTNTTTTTGTACTTCAATTTTTCCCAGATATCCTTTATAATGTATACACATTGTGATTAGAATTCTGTAATTTATTGTGGGTCTGCATCTGCCAAAGATAGGATTACTCAACTACCGAAAGAAGGTATAAACACAATCGGAGACATGATTTTGAGGGAAAGCATCTTCTGCCTTGAGGACAGTGGATTCCCAAAGCCCTGCATGGGAAGGAAGCTCAGGTCTGTGCCGGGAGGGTAACTGCCCATTTAAGGATAACAGAGCGTAAAGGCTCACGAGCTCACCCTCTATTAAGCGGGATAATAAATTGGCAACTTACAGGTGCCAGGAAAACCGTGTCAGCTCCTGCAGCACTGCTGAGAGAAGAGGAGTTCAGAATTCATTTTCCATAGAAACAATGGCATACACAATGCCTAGACTTTATTGAAATAGCGTGGAGACTCTGAACTTCAAGCACAGCAGGAGTTGAGAAGGCATTCATGGGGGCCTCACCACCATTTCTAAAAACACCTGTTTCAAGAAGAAGGTAATTTTGAGTTCTGAGCAACTGACA
>NW_023244499.1:0-1711 GCF_002007445.2 Ailuropoda melanoleuca
TCTGTAGGAACAGTGAGTGATTTAGCGGTAAAGACCTACCTATACAAAGCTTGAGGCGAGTTGTTGTTTATTTCCTGTCGCCGCTCTCGTACGCTACCATAAACTTCGCAGCTTACAATGACACAAATGTATTATCTTGCAGTTCTGGGGGTCAGAAGTCTGCATGGGTCTCCCTGAGCTAAAATCCAGGTGTCGGCAGGGCTGTGTTCCTTCCGGAAGCTGTGGGGGAGAATCCAGTTCCTTGTCTTTTCCAGCTTCTAGAGGCTGCCACATTGCTTGGCTCATGTTGGCCTTCTGGAAATCACCATCACTCCAACCTCAGCTTCCTTTTTCATATCTTCTCCTTTGACTCTTTTAAGGACCCATGTGATTACACTGGGGCCACCACATAATCCAGGATAAACTCCCCATCTCACGGTCTTTAACTTAATCCCATCTGTAGAGTCCCCTGGCCATGGAAGGTAACACACCCACAAACTCCAGGGGTTAGGACACGGACATCTTGGAGGCCGCTGTTCTGCCTGCCATGTCATGCAGGAGTACCATTCCTAAATGCAATACATAGCTCACTCCCTCCATTTCACTCTCAGTGATGATGGGGAGGAGTTTCCTCTCTGCCTAAAAGTAAGAGGGGCTCAGACAGTGGCGGATTCTTTATTCCTCCCAACTTCCCAAGTCCAAGTCCTAGAAATGCACTCTTCACGCCCATGATGATGCTGAGGGAATTCTTAATTTCTCCGTCATAAACCATTACAGTTAGAATTTTCATCCCTAAATGGTTCAAAATACAGAATGTGTTTTATCAGTAGGAAATGCCTTAATGAAGAGAGTTCATTAAGTAGTGGGAAATTATTGATAGAGTGTCTTTCTTAGTTTTTTGCCTGCTCTCCCTCCAAGTCAAAAATCACAGAAATGTATAATGTACACTTACTTTATTAAATTCTTTAGCCAAAAGAAAGACAGAAGCACTGCTAGGCCTAGAATAACAATACAAGCCAGTGTTGACTCTGTGCCCAGTACTGGCACGCCGGATTCCAAGCTGCTTTATTTCCTCCGATCAGTAGTTACATCCAAGTGACACACGGATGACGCTAGAACGCGAACCACTCAGATACGCTGATTAGGTTTGCTGTCAGGGTTTGGACGTGCAAGGCTCAGCATACACACCACTTCTGCACTTGAGCATTCTCGGAGAGCGATCCTGTGGACACAGATGTGAGATAAGAAATGCTGACTGCAACATACATCCCCCGAATAGCTCTGAATCCTGCAGCAGAGGAGGTTAGCGACCTCTGCCCTGCGATTATCAAAGTTGCTCTTTGGAATGCGCACCTTTCCGAAAATAACAAGCTTCCTGGGTGATGGCTGGGCACTAAATCTCAGATTTTCGCCGGGGTCAGCTTAGGGATTTCATTTTCCATTACGTAGTTCTGAGTATGATGGTTGTTATAACAAGATCAAAGCTCTCTTTCCTGTCACCCAGTTTATGTGTGAAGTAAACAAAATCTTTACCGTTATTATTTGGCAAACAATAGACGCTAAAAAGTATTTTTCAAAAGAATGATAGGTGTGGGGCGTCTGGGTGGCTCTGTCGGTTAAACGTCTAACTCTCGGTTTGGCTCAGGTCGTGATCTCCGGGTCCTGGGATTGAGCCCCGTGTGGAGCTCCACGCTCAGCAGGGAGTCGGCTTCAGGATTCTCTCCCTCTGCCC
>NW_023244500.1:0-1711 GCF_002007445.2 Ailuropoda melanoleuca
GCTTTGCCTGGTGGCAAGGATGGAGAGACCGCCAAAGGAGTTGGGGTTCCCAGGTCCTGGGGAGCCTTGGCCCTCACTGGCTGGGTAACTTGGGTGAGTATCTCTTAATCTTTCTGAGCCACAGCTCCCAGCATCTGAAAAATGGGACAGTAAGGGAGTTGTTCCTGGGGGTGTCTTTCAGCTCTATACGATCCTGTAACAGTTTTACTTGATGTCCATTTTATTTTATTTTATTTTATTTTATTTTATTTTATTTTATTGAGAGTGTGCATGAGTCGGGGTGGGGAGCACAGGGAGAGAATCTCAAGCAGGCTCGAGGCTCAGTGTGGAGCCTGATGCGGGGCTTGATCTCACGACCCTGAGATGATGACCTGAGCTGAAATCAAGAGCCTAACGCTTAACCGACTGAGCCACCCGGGCGCCCCTCACCTGATTTTAATTTGGTAACGAAGGATGCTGAGTGTCATTTAAATAGTCTTCTTGGCCCTTTGGGTTTCCTGTCTTTGTAACCTGCCTAAGGACGACTTTTTTGCGGTGGGGGTGGGATGAGGGAAGGAGTTGACTGGTGGGAGGGCCCAAGAGTGTATTCCCGTGACAGTATTAATCTGGGGTGCCTGCCATGAATTGGGGACGTGCGCTCACAGCCTGAAAGGGCTTCCCAACAAGGAAGTGCTGATTTGTCCGAAAACTCATCCCCAAACTGGGTAAAGCAAGGGAGCTTTTGAAGCCTGTGGCTTGCTGCCTTATCTTTTCATCATTCCCCGTTCTGTGACTTTCTTTGCGATGAGTGTCAGTTTAGCTGGAGGACTCAGAATCATCAGCGGATTTATCAGATCTGGCCAGCCAGCTGACAGAGGAAGTGTGACTCTGAGCTCCCCGCGGTCCCATCAGACCTGTCCTCTTATTGGGCAGTGAGGGGGCCAGAGCAAGGGTGGAGGTTCTCAGGGCGGGTGACAAATGGATCTTTGAAACATGATTTCCCTGGTCAGTTACAGGGTTGGCGGGTCTTGAATTCCAGGGCTTTAGGCCCCGTCCCCAGCATCCCCAGCATCCCCAGCCCTGTTGGAGGTCTAGCACTGCGGGGTTGCAAGCAGAGAGGATTTCCTCCTCGTCCTCCTCCCTGGGGCCCTGTCTCTCTCCTCCTATGACCAGGCGCGTGGCCTTGTCATGAAGAATGGGCTTGAGGGGGGATGAGGGGAGATGGGGGACAAGGTCGCCCATGACTTCATTGAGCTTTCTGTTTCTTATCAGTTGTCATTTTGGGAGGGAGCTACTGGGTAGGGGAAGGTGGTCCCCATGATGCGATGCCCGCGGACCTCCCAAAGAGCCTGTGGGCCAGTGGTGGTTGTGTCTGATTTCTGCCATTGGAGGAGGGTCCAGAGGGAAAGAAGCCATTGTGGCAGTAGTGGGGGATTTAAAGAGGGACTGTTGGCACAGGTGTGGGTGGGGGTGGGGGATGGGGAGGCAGGCCTTTGGGGGACAAGAGCGGGGAGCAACCACGGGAAACTGGAGAGGGAGATCGTGGGTGGGGTGGTGGCAGCCTGGTGGGGACAAGTCACAGCCACGCCACAGCCCGCAGAGAGCTTCCTGGAGAAATGACCCAGCCTCCTTCCCCTGCCTGCCTGCCCATTGGCTGAACGGACTTGGAAGCTGGTGGACAAGGGGGTCCTCACACGCAATCCATACAGGTCACCCTCTCGGTGCACAGAGC
>NW_023244501.1:0-1712 GCF_002007445.2 Ailuropoda melanoleuca
ATATAAAATATTTTATATTTTTATTATATAAAATATTTTATATAATAAAACAATATTTTATATTTTTATAATATAAAATTTTATAATATATGTTTCATATGTATTCCCTTTTTTGGCCTTTTTTTGAAGCTGTAATTTTATTAGAAATTACCTTCTATCTTGTCAGTGACTTGGGGCAGAGCAAGAATGGTATGAGTACCCTTTATATTGAAGAATCCGAATCATGACATGTTTTCCCCATAATTTCAACTGATTGTACTGGTTTAAGTCCCCCACCTAACACGGTAGGCTTTTACTTTCATTTGTAAACCAACCCATTTTGGTCTTAACATTTAGTCGATAACATTTGACGATTTCTGTCTCATTTCTGATTCACATGATTTCTCCTCCTTCTCAACCATCCCCCACAGACTAGACTTGGGGGTCTACCCGCTAGGAGTGAAGTGGGGGGTAGGGGGTTATAAGCCTTTGCCCTCACTCTTCTCCAGGAGCTCCAATGGGCCCTGCTGACAGGGGTGCCTCTAAGTACCCCTCCAAGGCGTGAGTGGTCCCTCTGGAAATCCAGCCACTTTGTCTGGGAGACCCCGAGCTTGTGCAGACGTGGGGGCACCCCTTGCCCATGCTGTGGTAGTCTCAGGCAAGGCTGTAGCCAGAGAGCTCACCTTCTACCCCTTGTGCATTTGGGCGGGCCTGTGCCTCTTTCTTACCTCTTGGGAGCAGGGAAAGTGGGGTGTGGTGCAGGATGGCCAGTGTAGATGCTTGACAGCCCCCACCACACTGCCTCTCTCCCACATTACTTCCCCAGTTCTGGTGGCACCCAGGCAGGCTGGCAAGTGTGGTGGCAACACAAAGAATAAAATGCCTCCCAGCCAGCCTCAACCATCCCAGATGATTCTCTTAAGTTCCCCTGCACCTGGGTTTGGGGTTGTGGAAGCAGGAAGGAGGAAAGGCAAAATAGCTTCATGTTGCCAATTTTTCCCACCTGTCCACCCCAAAAGGGGACCCCTCCTCTCTCCTGAGGTCCCTCTTGTGTGGACTGGGGTGTGCTGGAGGGAGGAGATGGTTCTGCTAACATGGCAGAACCTGGTTAAGTCTTGGAAGGAGGCAGTTGGCCCCAGCTTCTGCGGGTTCTCTGAGGTGAGATTCTGTGCTCCCTGGTGACTTTTGTTTTCAGTGATGACCCTTATTCACAATTCTGGGAAAATGGGGGGAAACATCACACATGACCCACAGTCCCATCCTGTGACATAAGTAAAGTGTCAAAAATTGTTTCCTGAGTACATGAAGGTTTTATGGCACATGGAAAAAAAAACAAACAGACTTTTGTTTTATTTATTTATTTATTTATTTTTAAGCAGGCTCCATGCCCAGCGTGGGCATAAACTCCCAACCCTGACATCAAGAGTCACGTGTTCTGACTGACCCAGCCAAGTGCCCCATATTTTGTGTTGTTTTGTTTTGTGGTAGTCCTCTCCTTTATGGATGTTAGACCTTTTTATTTTAAGGAAAGGACTAGTAACAGCCTTGTCCTTTCCAGTGTTCCCTTTGCCTCAGGGGGCATGGTTCATCTAGAGCTCAGGATTTTTTTTTTTAATTTCAATTTGATTAATTAACATATAATGTATCATTAGTTTCAGAGGCAGAGGTCAGTGATTCATCAGTCTTATATAACACCCAGTGCTCATTACATCACATGCCCTCCTTAATGTCCA
>NW_023244502.1:0-3749 GCF_002007445.2 Ailuropoda melanoleuca
GGGAGGTGAAGCCAGATTACAGAACATTGAGCAGATGGAGCAAGGACGATAGTAAATATAATCTTAGTGGTGATGGCAAGATCACCTTTTCAGTAATCATGGCCCTTTGGGTTTACAGAACAGCTTTAAGAAGATGAAGAACTGACCAGTTGGTAGAAAATTTAAAGATCTTTAACAAGCATGTGTTTGCCACATGAAGGCTGTGAAGGAAGTGAAACTACTATGTTAAATAAGTCAGACTCCCTTGTTAGCAACAACACCCCCTACTGTGCATTCAAACCCAATTCTGGGGACTGGTTCTTGTGTCCACCTGAATAAAAAAGTCCGGACTCATGAATCTTCTGCTCACTCTCAGATAATGAAAAGTTCTTTGTAACTTCTTCCCACAGAGGAGTATCTATCCAGTCATTAATTTGTCCACTATAGCATAATAATCGAAATCTTAAAACTTCGTTTGCAGGCCAGTTTTCCCATTCCATCTCTTAGCTAGAGCCTGATTCAAGCTGATTGAGTGCAGGAACAGGGGCGGGGCTCCTCAGAGTGCTTCTCTTTAAGCTACCAGAACTTCCGTTTTTCTATAAATTTCTGACCATGAAACTTGGGAGATTTTCAGCAATGGAGGGTTATCTCTATACAAGGAGCAGGAAAATTCCTTCATTCCAAAAGGTAATGTGAATGAGATGGGCTTGGTGCTCGCTAGGTCTAGGAGCTGTTCGGAAAGTTGACTTATTCATTCATTCATTGAGAAGTTTCCTGGGTTCCTTTGAGACCGTCTTCCCCTCACTGGGAACTCTCTCATCTAATTCTCTAAACAGACAAGGGTAGTAAGTTATTGCCTGGTCATTTATGACTTTTTCCTAAGCTTGGGTGGCAGAAAATACAATTTTTGTTTTCAGAGGATCTTCCAAGGTCCCTTGCCTATACACCTGTGGGAGAAGGAAACTGTGTCACTGTCTCATGCATAGTCTGCTCTGGGAACCAGCTACTTCAAGCTCATCTTCTTAGGCAATGCGATTGATTCCCAAACTGCTGTTTCCATGGTGCTGTTTCAAGTGGCCTCTTTAGTCAGCCTGTCCCTCTTTATATTTGTCAGGCAGGAGACATAAGTGAGTCCATTCTGTTTCCCAAGTTGCCCGGAGTTCGTCGGAAGCCCCTTCCCCTAGTTATGAGGTGAAGAGCAGGAACTCCTATCCCTGACCTCTCAGTGATAGTAGGACTTAGAGCATCCCAATGGCTTTCTCAAAAATTCCTCCTTAATCTTCTAACTCCTCAACATTTTATACTTTCTATGTGGAAGAAGTGTTGAAGACTGTGAATTAGTTTTGTTATAAAATCTTGAGTAGTCTTGAACCTCAATGTGGAATGTAACTAATTTCTTTAGCTCTTTGCCTAAATTGATTCTAAAATAATTTATTTAAATTGATTATGACTTGAAACCGAGAGGATTTTTGTTCTCATTTGCATGAAGTCCTCTCTAAAAAGAAGAGCATGCTGAAGAAAGAGTTCAAAGTACTGACCCATGCCTGGAGATGCTAGTGTTGTATCTCTGAACGAAAAAATTCAGTTGAGCATTAATTAAAATAGCAACACAGTGAATTAGCACAGCTTTCTCGTGCAACACAATGATCAATAAAGGAAAGACACAGGTGCCTTGGAGAAAAATTTAACCCAAGTGCAAATCTTTTATTCATAAGTTTCAAATTAAATCTGCTTGACTTTTGAAAGCTCCATTCAAACATTAATAAATGTTTTCATATCAAAGGGGGAAAATGCCACGCTTCTTTTTGTAAACTAAAATGCATATGATTTTACATGTTCCCAAATGAAAAAACATGAGTCGAGCACAATGTATAAATGAGAAAAATATTAAAGTGAGTTTATTGTAAGCAGAAGTTCCAGTGCAAGTTATGTCCACAATTACAAGGTATGGTGTTATGTACAGTAATCTTCTCACAGATTTATGTTTGTCAAACATAGAGAATTCTTGACCAAAGAATTCAAGTATTTTACAATCATAACTGCTAAACAGGTCCCTGTAAAGACAGTTGCCATTAAAGCAAGATTAACATGGGGAAAAAAATAAAAGACTAGTCACTCTATGAACAATAGATGCTTATAAGCCTGACCTGCGGATGGTCCAAAGAGACCCAGCAAGGCCCCCACTTCCAGTGGGACATTCATACATGTTCTCATAGTTTAAAGCAAAATGTTTTACAAAAAGATAAAATGGAAACCTGACTCTTGGGCTCATGGTACTTGGAATGGCCGATTTTATTCTGTGAAGGCAAAGGACCCTAGTTAAGACAATACTCAAAATATATGCAGTGTATTCTGTGAGGACTTCTCACTGAAGTGTAAACACAGAGCACTTAAGAAACAAGAATAAAATTATCAAAGATAGCTCTAGCTTGGGAACCAATATAAATACTGGTTCTCACTTTTAATTGCTTTAGATTTGTGCAGATTAATTTCTTGGACTTCTGGTGAGTCAGCAGTATTTTCTTAAGTTAAGATCACGTTATACCATTCCCCCCCCTCCCCGAAATGGGATAGGCTGGTGATGGGTATTAAGGAGGGCACGTATTGTATGGTGCACTGGGTATTATGCGCAAGTAATGAATCATGGAACTTTGCATCAAAAACTGGGGATGTGCTGTATGGTGACTAACATAATAAAAAAAAATAAAAATAAGTGAAAAAAAAAGATCATGTTAGTATTATCATAAGATGAAAGCAGAAAATAAAGTGAAACAAAGTAAGTTCCTAACGATTTACAGAATCCTCCCCTCTTCCCACTATCACAAGGGGAATGGTAGTGATTTAAGAGTATTCATAATAGGGGCGCCTGGGTGGCTCAGTCGTTAAGCCTCTGCCTTCGGCTCAGGACGTGATCCTGGTGTTCTAGGATCGAGCCCCACATCAGGCTCCTCCGCTGGGAGCCTGCTTCTTCCTCTCCCACTCCCCCTGCTTGTGTTCCCTCTCTCGCTGGCTGTCTCTCTATGTCAAATAAATAAATAAAATCTTAAAAAAAAAAGAGTATTCATAATAGATCTGGTTGTGAACCGACTGTATTGTGGCTAATAATGTGCGTTTTGGGAGTCACATGACCAGGGTTCTAATTCTGGGTTTACGGTTAATGCATTTTTCTGTAGGCTAAAAATGAACAAGTTTGGTGGAAAGTTATCTTTGCGTGAGAAATGCTTAAGAAAACCCCAAAGACGAGGGAGCAGGTGATATAGCTGAAATCTTAAAGTTGTTTCCTGACACATTCCCCCCTTTGACTTCCATCGTCTCAGGTTACACATCCTAAAACATTACTTTGATCATCTCATGTTCTGTTCAGGAAATTACACTTCACTGCTATTCCTCCTAACCCCCGCCTCCCTCCCCACCAAAATTCTAGTCTCTTCAACTGAAGACCTTCAATATCGTACACCAATCTACTTTTCCAGATCTCTCAATATTTTATGTTCTACATAATGCTTCTCTGTCCATCACACTAGGTACTTAACTTTCCTTTGGAAGATCTTAAACATTCTTCCTTGCGCTGTTCTAATTTATCCTTATCTGTAATGTTGCCCCTGCCCCACTCCACCTCCACATCCCCAAATCTTACGTCCTTCACAAAGCTGTCTATGACAATTTCAAAATGAAATGAACTCTCCTTTTTTAAAATGTTGAGGGTGCATCCTGGTTATCTTTCAATGTATTTACGCATCTACCTCTAGTACTCTAGAAGTGCTGGACTT
>NW_023244503.1:0-5441 GCF_002007445.2 Ailuropoda melanoleuca
GTCCCATCTAATTCTCTCATTTCACAAACAAGAAAACAAAGGCCCTATGTCGAAATGGCCACCAGCAGAGTCAGGGCTAAATCCTGCCTCTCCTGGGGTCTCTCCTCACAAAGCCTGTCCCCACTCCCAGATACCAAACGGCAGCCCTGGTCTCCTGACTGGGACAGCATTGACAAGAGACAGCATGATGCAGCCACGAGAGTGCCTGGTGCGCACGATGGACCAGTGGGCTGCAAAATTAAGCTCCTCTTTTTAGAAGTCATTTGTGTGTTAAGGAAGAGAATAAATAAGTTAACACCAGGGCCAGTTAAAAAAAATGCACTCAGACAGAGACTGTATTTGACTCTTTCAGGCCAACAGCGAAAAAAATGAGCTTTGTAAACTGAAATTGCAACAGAATGAGTTGGGCACAGGTGGGGGAAGGGCAGGATGTTCTCGAAGGTGGTGTCGCGACAGGTGACGTGTGGTCACCATCGGTGGGTTGGCAACTTTAGTGTTTCTCTGAAAAAACAAGACTGAGCATTCTGGATTCAGTCATGGGGTTCCAGGAGCACAGAAGGGGTTTGGACTCTGGAATGCAGTGTGGGGACCAGGCCATCAGGGAATCATTTCATAATTAACTACCAGGCGTAACACCCTCCCTTGCCACGGCACTGTCTTCCCGTGTTCTCCACACCCTCAGTTCGCCTGTACGTTCTAACCCACCCCCATCAAGGGCACACATATCTTGCTTTCTCTCTTCCTGGGTAAAAGGATATGAGAAGGGGTGATGTTTACTCTCTAATTAAACATTCCCTAGAACTTTCTCTGTGCCCAGCACTGGGCTGGGAATTAAACAGTGAGTAAGACAGGCAGTTTCTGCCCTCAGAGCAGTCACCCCACGTAACCCCAACATGCCCCTGTCAGCTCTCATGGGAGAACTTCAGGATCAGTTGGAGACAGAAAGTATTTTGAAAGAGGCCCTCAAATTATTCCACACAGAGATCAGCCACAGAGGATGGAAAGGGAACTTGTGTTAAAAGTCCCAAGGCCTGGAAATGAGCACCAGCCTACCAGCGAAGAGATCTCAGCCAATTCACTCACGTTGCAGTATCTTCATTGATAAACGGGGATAATAAGAGCGATTTTGAAGTCGGTGCAGGGATTGAAGGAAGCTAGCTTGCATGTGCCGGTGGTGAGCGCAGTGCCTGACACGTTCCAGCTGCCCAGCCGGCCGCAAACAGCAGCGCCTTGCCCGAGAGGCACAGAATGGTAACAGGGAAGATCTGAAGCATCAAATGCCCCTGAATGTCCACCCAGGAGACTCAGAGAACCAGGACTGTGACATGCAGCAGGTTTGCACTGGTTTTTTTGTTCCTTTGTTTAAAATAAACTGGACTGTCAGGGAGAATACAAATTCCCTCCACTCCCTTCTTTTGAAAGACAACAGGCTCACCTGTCATCACTCCTTTCTACCTTCCTACGTCCTCCCCACAGCCCACCCCCACTCCTCAGCACGGGCCGGACTCATCGGAGCTTTTCGCCACTGGGGAAAATCAAATGACTGTGGCAAAGCCCAGGCTTCACAATCACACTGTCCACCACTGAAAGTCCCGGGCAGAGCGCTTACTTGACCCATCTACCTAACCTCCCTGTGCCTCAGCTTTCTCCTCCATGAAATGGGAATATAGACAAGGCCACTCTCGTAGGTTCACTGCAAGGGTGGAGCAACTTAGTACACGCACATCCTCAGCCCAGGGTCTGGCCCGCAGCAGCACTCAGAACACGTTGGCCAGTGCTGTTGGCAGCTTTCTCTCTTTCCAATGAGACAAGCAGCTCTGCTTTGTTTCTTTTTAAAGATTTATTCACTTATTTGAGAGAGAAGAGAGAGAGAGAGAGAGAGAGAAGCAGGGGCAGAGGGAGAGGAAAGGAGAATCTCAAGCAGGTTCCACGCTGAGCGCAGAGCCTGACGAAGGGCTCGATCTCACGACTCTGAGATCATGACCTGAGCGGAAACCAAGAGACAGACGCTTTAACCGACTGCGCCAGGGGTGGCCCTGAGCAGCCCCGCTTTGTGAGAAACAAGGAATGGGTGAGGCCGCTGCACAGTGCGTGGCCCCCGCTGTGGGTGGAGCCGATGCTAGTTCAAACAGGGTTTACAGGATCCCCACTATTCACGTGTACACGTGGTAGTGACCCTCAGGATCGCCACAGGCGTGCAGATGAGCCCATCAGCCCAGCGGCGGACGGCGTCTGAGGGAGACGCAGAGATGTGCATGAAATGCGATTTAATCCGACAGAGACCCTGGAGCCGCGGATTTCCCTCTGGTGTCTGTCCTGTTTAGAGACCTGTGGGGGCTCCTCAGACCCTACGGGGATAAACCCCCCCCTCAGCATCCACCCTCCCTCCCCAGCCACCCCAACTCCTGTACCCACTCGCCTGTGCCATGCAAATGTCCCGGATTGGCACAACAACCATTTCAATTAGTAGGACGGGCATTTTTGCTGTTCATTTGTTTGTTGGTTCCTTTAGGGAGTAAAGCCTAATTGGCTAGGCCTCATAGGCAACTGCCTCACTTCTCCTCTCTGTTCGTTCACATCTGCTTAAGCTGTCACTTGCCAAACCGCTCCTTCTCCTAAATAACCAATATATTGATGATATCACTTCATTTTGAGTGTTTGTTAGACACCAACCACTTTGTATCCATTATATCACTTAACTCTCACAAGAAGCCAGTGAGTAGAGATTTTAATAGCTCTTTAGAGAGACAGAAACTCAGGCACAGAGAGGTTTAGTAACTTGCCCAAGTTCACACAGTGACCAAGTAAGTAGAGGACTCCAGTCTGAGTCCAGAAATCTCTTACCTACCAGGCTCTCTGCTTTTCCAGTGAGGAGACTGACGCTTGGTCTACCTGGTACCACATCGCAAGTCACACCCTCGTTAAGCGGTAGAGCTGAAATTCAAACACAGGGCTGTCCCGTCCAACCCTACCCTCTTCACACTCGGCTCTCATCTCTCCTTGAGCATCTGTGCTTGAGAGATCCAGTCCAGCCGAAAGGCATCCAAAGGGTATCCTCATGTGGACACACGGCCATGTTGCACTTCTCTTCTCAGTATCTGGTCCATGAGGCCAGTGGCTCCCCCAGGGTAGAATATTGCTTTGGGTTTCTCTCCAGGTAAGAAGGGGATGTTCCAGGGAATTCCACTCAGCCTTTCTGCCGTTATAGCCCTCACTCCATGGGACTGAGGCCAGTGTGGAGTTCTAGTCATCGCTGACAGTATCTATTCAGATCACACATTCAGGGAGTGGGGAAATAACCACAGGGTAGGTTCATGAGCTGACAGGTAGATCACAGTTTTTTGGGTTCCCCCAGAATCTGCATTCATAACAGCCAGCACTGAGTAAGCCCTGAGAAGACTGGGTATCTCCCTTTTCCATTTATCTGAACACTTACCCTAGTAAAGGGTCCCCAGAGGGACCCAGGGCCTTTTGGGGATTGACCTGGAGGAAGATTTATAGGATATATTTGTGGCAATGCTGTGAGGTCCTTCCTCAAGAACACATGGACTGCCCTTCGATCAAAGGGCTCTGGGTCTGTGAGTCAACGTAGGTCTGAGAATTGGGCGAAACCCTATGACTGTGTGATGGTGACTCAAGTTAGGTTTCTAGCCAACAGACCTAGACTTTTCCCTATTACATAGATCAAGTAATACTTCAGTTCACTGCCCATGTACTGCTTCCCTAGGGACAACTTCCCTGCTAAAGATAACTGCAGGTCAGAATTTAGGACACATGCACTTGCCTGGACTCAGGCAGGTGAGACTTGCCACTTGGCTCCTACCACTCCAGAATCCACTGAAATCAGGATACCTGTCCAAGTGGCAGCCCTTTCCACCATCATCCCAGGCCTCCAGAGGCTAGCCGCCACCAAGCTTTCAATGCTACTAATGTGCTTCCCAAGACCTTAATGAAGGAGTTGTCCACTGAGGCCCTCGGGGGATGGAGAGGGGAAGGGGGCTGCAGATAGCATGTGACAAAGCTGCTTCAACAATCCGATCTTCCTAAGCTCTAGATTCCTTCCCCACATCATACCAGGAAAGTTCTAGCTTCTCAACCTCGTTTAAAGAGGCCACGCCGTGTGTAATCCTAGTCAACCAGTCAAGCAAACTATTAGATCTACTTGTAGCTGCACAAGCCAACGCATTAAATCTAAAATCTCTTAAAGTGCACCCATACCAATAAATTCCTCTCAATATGGCTCGATTTCATTCTTCTTCTAAAATCTTTAGAATCCATTTCCACATATTCTTGGGTTTCCACCAATATAAATTGGCCAAACTGTGCACTGACTTTGGAGTATAGTGAGTCTCCTCTTTGCACAGATCCAGAAGCCCGTTCCCTACAGTACGCTGAGATCTGATCCTGGTTACGGGCATATGTATTAGTTTTCTCTAGCTGCCACAACGAATTGCCACTGACTTAGTGGCTTCACACAACACACCTCCATTACCTTACAGTTCATGAGGTCAGAAAGCTGACACAGACCTCACTGGGCAAAAATCAAGGTGTCAGAAGGGCTGGAACCATTTCTGGGGACTCTAGGGGAAATGCATCTCCCTGCCTGTTCCAGCTTCTAGAAACTGCCTGCGTTCCTTGGCTCACAACCAGCCCCCCTTTCATCTTCAGAGCCAGCAGCACTGCATTTCTCTAACCATGCCTCCACAATCACAACTCTCTGATTTTCTTCTACCGAATCTTCCACTTTCAAGGACCCTAAAGATTACTTTGGACCCACCCAGATAATTGGGAGAATCTCCCGATCTCAAGGTCCTTCACTAATTACATTTGCAAGGGTTTTGTTTTGGTTTGGTTTGGTTTTTTGCCATATAAATGAACATACTCTAAGATTACAGAGATTAAGATGTAGACATCTTGGGAGCCATTGTTCTACCTGTCACAGTATAGGCCACCTCAGGGGCAGTAAGTTGACATTGATGTGGGACTTGAGGGGAAGGGGTCCTCCTCCAGGAGAAAGTCTTCCAGGTCTTCATGCAAGGGGAAGCTAGTGTCCTTCAAAGGAGGTGTGGACGCTTGCAAGTTCAAGGTTCTCAGCTTTGTCTGAGTCAGTCCTTAAGCAAAACTGACCCTGCAAATACAAGAAATAATACATCATTCTAAGGCTGCCATGCTGCTCTCCAGTTTTCCAACTCTGACTTGAGCAGTTTAGAGTCCCAAGCTTGCCATTTTCTTATTGTAGGTGCATCGCCACCCTCAGAAGCAGCCACCTCACCCACGGTCCTTCCTTGTGGTCNAGTTCCTTGGCTCACAACCAGCCCCCCTTTCATCTTCAGAGCCAGCAGCACTGCATTTCTCTAACTATGCCTCCATAATCACAACTCTCTGATTTTCTTCTACCGAATCTTCCACTTTCAAGGACCCTAAAGATTACTTTGGACCCA
>NW_023244504.1:0-1712 GCF_002007445.2 Ailuropoda melanoleuca
GGTGAGGACGGAGTTAGAGGGGTCAACCACTGCTAACTGCCTCTCGGTTATCTGGTTGTAGGCCATGGTAACAAAGACGCAAGACGTGTACCAGCCAAAGGTAGAAGTTAAGGTTCTGCTGGGATGCAGGCCAGCAAGGAGAATTCTTAGCCCCCTCCAAGATTCAGCACGGAGAGTGGATTCCAGGCAATGCTGGAGGCTGGGCTAGGAGCAGGTGTATCTGTAAGGAGAAGAAAGCAAGCGTCAGCGGTGGGGGGGCAGAGGGGCTGCAGTCCCGGGTCACCCGGGGGGGCACTGTCATAAGTAACGCTGAGTCCTGCCCTTGTCCCCGTGAACGCTGCCTGACACGGACAAGGTCTTGAGCAGAAACTAGAAACTCTCTGGCTTCCCACACATGGTCCGTAATCAAGTACCGAGCGTATTTGGGAGAGAGAGTCCACGACATCCCACTTGTGAGATGGGGACAAAGTGCCCTCCCGCGTGGCTCTGGCCGGCTCTGGCACACTCCGCAAAGCCGTTACCTCAGTCGTATTTTGTGAACGCAAGACTAGAGGGAAAAAGGAAAAAAAGGACAGAAAATAAAACTGACCCAAGTCATAGAAATGTCACGGGTGAGAGTTCGTTCTTGCCTGTAAGATGTGGGTGCGTGGGAACGGCCGCGCCCAGGAGGTGAGCCGGAAAGCAGCCCAGAACGTGGCTGCGGAGAGAACTGTCCTTGGATTCTCGCTCTGACAGCTGGGCCAGGGCGGAGCGGACGCCTGTGTGATGTGTGGGGGCAGTGGCGGGGGCGTGTGTGTGTCGTGGGGCTCCCTTTTTAGCAGATTTGAGAAGCAGCAGCTCTCAGTGTGATGGGCCAAACTCCTCACTTGATGGGCTGGGGAGAGGGGGTTTCTTAGACGCCCTGCTCCCCCCGGGGTATCTTCCACGCAGTTGGATGAAATGGATCTCAAATGCGAGATGAGGAAATGTTTCGGTCCGGAGGAGCAGACAGCCCCGGAGGGAGAGGCTATAAACCCTAGAGGAGTCCACGGAAGCAAAGATGGTTTCACAACCCAGAACGGCGAGCCCCGCGTCACTTTGTTCTGTTTGACAATGCCGCAAAAAACCTGAAAGTCTGGCACTGTCTGCGTTACTAAGTGAACGGATAGATGGAGGAGTAAGCGGATCGTCCCACATTCCCTCTGTAAGGTGAAAGATGGTGCGTGTGTGTAAGGAGGGGTGGGCTGCAGAAGGGAGGAGAGATGATCCGTGGGTGGTACCAAGGCTCCAGGCTTCCCTCTCCTTACCCTGGACACCCTCTGACCTGCCGGCTCGCCTCTCTGCCTAGAATGGAATGAAGCAAAGGGAGTCACAGCGACGTGTGCTCTAAGGGGAAGGAGATGCAGAAAAACAAAGGGATGGGAGAAGGGAGGGTGTGCAAAGGGGAGACAAGTCAAGAGATTCTCGTCCTTAGCAGCTCCCCGCAGCCACATCGCCCTCTTTCCCTGAAAGCTGGGAGACCTCCCAAAGTGAGTCTATTCCAGGGCAAGACATCCCAGGGCAGCCACACCCGGGGATTTTCCAGGGCTCAGAAGCAATTAGAGGACACATATTTCTGCCCTGGCAGCAGGCGGCTCCCAGGGCAAGCCCGGAAGGGCTGGGGTGACGCCGTTCGGGAACGCAGCTGCACCCCCGGAAGGAAGTGTCAGAGCCTGTGGTGGCAGCTGGCTCCC
>NW_023244505.1:0-1712 GCF_002007445.2 Ailuropoda melanoleuca
AGAAATAACTGTTTCTAATCAAAAACTGTAGTGAAAAAAGTGGCATTGGTTCCCATTTTTACAACTCTTCTTAGTGCCTGGTTTTTGGAGTAATTTGGAGTAATTTGGTTTAATTGAAAATAGCTGGGTTCTCATTATCTGCTTCTGCATTCAATCTGTTGCCATATGTTTTGGTTGAAGAATGTGAAGACCGTCCAGCCTCACACAGACATGTAGTTGGGAAAGGGAGGAGTACTGTAATAGCATTTTCAGGTAATTGCGGATTTCCTCCTTTAATAGTATACAAACATTCAACAAGTGGAGGTTTTATAAAGGTTAGCTGCTATGTGGAGTCTGAAACTGGATCAGTGAACTTCTTTTGCTCTTTTACCTTAAAATTCATTGGCCTGTTTTGTATTTTGAGTGGATCTTTAACCTGTGTGTGAAGCTGGTCCAAGGCTTTACTTACATCACTGTCCTGACATTACAAAAAAACAAATTATGAAGCAGGAAACTAAACACCAATTTGCTTGAAAACAGCTAGCAAATTTCTAAAGTAAATTTATGAGAGGTGATCATCAAACTACAGACTATCCAGGGAAATTTCTGATTTTTATGCCTAGTGACTCAGACTGTGGACTTGGAACCGTTTTGATGGTTCTACAAGGCTGCTTCCTAGATGCCAATGTATTCACTTTGTGTTATGTATAAATAGCTATTCATCTTTTGCCATTAACATCTCATCAACTTTATTGCCATTGATAGTTTTCAAATGCTTTAGGTCAAGGCTATCGAGTTCTCATTTTATTTTGGCAACATCTTAAAAATACACCTTTGCCCATTTATGGCTGCTTTCCACCAAACCATTCAGCATAGGTGGTATTTCTCTTCTACAGATTCTCTCTCTTTTGCAGAACATAGACTCCTGCATACTCATTAACATTGTTAAAGGCTATTGAAGATGAACATTTTCCTACAATCGACTAGATCATTTTTTATTTAAATGACATATATGTCCTGACTAAGTGTAAAGCAGATAGGGGCTGAAGCCCACACATTAGTGGATTCCCAACATAGGGAGAAACATATGACCAGTTTTCATATAAGATCTTTTCCATTCTCCAAGTGCCAAAGAAATTAAGGATATGAATAGTTTTCAATAAGGTATTACTTGCATTGACTAAAATGTAATTACTGATCATGATGAGATGAAAGCATGCTACCATTTCTATGATTTGGTTCTTATATGTCCTATTTTTATTCAGGAGGCAAGAGTCTGTCATCCTTATGTACTCTTGGGGCTTGACAATGACAAGAGGTGACTGGTTTTATAACTAACTTGCAAAAGTGCATAAAACACAACACATATATAGAGAGTGCTGTTTACCTTTAAAAGCATTGCACGTGTTCAACGTCCTCTCAAACATGTATGTATATATGAATCAAGTTCCTCCCTGAACTGTGGGTTGAGCAAGTACATTATTCCCCCCAACCCCCACTCCCATCCACAGTTTTGCTTTCTGCCGTTCCAATTACCCAGGTCAGCCACAGTCCAGAAGCAGATTATCTGCTTTCTGATGGATGTAGCATCAGAAGACCAGCAGTAACCAAATGCTACATCACAGTGCTTTTGTCATTTCCTCACTTCATCTCATCACGTAGACATTTTGTCATCTCATGTCATCACAAGGAGAAAGGTGAGTACAGTAAGATATTTGAGAAAGACCACATTC
>NW_023244506.1:0-1712 GCF_002007445.2 Ailuropoda melanoleuca
GAGCCTGATGTGGGGCTCGATCCCACAACGCCGGGATCATGCCCTGAGCCGAAGGCAGATGCTCAACCGCTATGCCACCCAGGCGCCCCTGTCCGTCCACTTCTTGTAGCATGGGTTCAATATTTGCCCTCGGACTGCTAAGACTGTTCAGTATGAGAACTTGATCAGCACCTACTCGGGCCGGCGTGAGGGAGCTTCCCTGGTTTTCCGGACAGGGCGGGCTCGTCACGGAGCCACATTCAGGAAGACACAAGCCAGTGCCTGCGGGGCCTGGGCTGCATGGCCGCCGTCCTCACCCAGGGCTGTCTTGTTCCTGCAGGGCCCGTGGGAGCAGTGCCAGCTTCTGAAGAGCGCCTCGGTGTTTGCCCGCTGCCACCCTCTGGTGGACCCTGAGCCTTTTGTGGCCCTGTGTGAAAGGACGCTGTGCACGTGTGCCCCGGGGCAGAGGTGCCCTTGTGCAGTCCTCCTGGAGTACGCCCGGGCCTGTGCCCAGCAGGGCATGGTCTTGTACGGCTGGACCGACCACAGCGCCTGCCGTAAGTCCACGGCCAGCCTTGCCACTGGGAATGAGTGCTGTCTGTCCTGGGGTGTCACTAGGGAAGCCCTCAGGCCATGTCATGTGCTTGGGCCACCTGATCACAGACGGCTGGCCCGCAGGAGGTGTCCCTTCCCTTAAAGGCCGTTTGGCGCCTGTCCGCCCTGTGGCCATTCTAGGCCATGCCTCCCTCAGTGCCCCAGGACTCCCTCGGGCAATCTCTTCCCTGGCCTCGGAGAACATTCCCAGCCTCTGACGGGAAATCCCAGCTGTCCTGATTTCAGCTCAGGCTTTGCCGCCCGCCTGTCTGCATTGATGAGGAGCGGGGAGTCATCCAGACTGTCCGTGGCAGCCGCAGCAGCGGTGTGATCTTGCAGAGCTCGGCAGGCTTCCCTCCTCCTGGCGCGGGCCTCACCTTTCCCTCCACCTCACCTCGAGACGCCCGTGGTTTGGATCTCCCAGTCTCACTGGGTCCCTGCTCACAGTCATTGTCACCATCCCCAAATTACCATAATTAAGTAGGAGCTTCTGTGGTTCCCTTGCAAGAAGCCTCCTCTCTCCCCAGACTTTCCACCAGGGATCAAAAGCCATGCAGATGGACAGACAGTCTGCCATAATTACACAGGCCATCCTGGCTGATGGAGACAGAGCAGTGGGCCAAAGATTTACAGCGCACACACGTTTCTCAGTGTGTGTTTTTTCCGCTTATAAATTAGAGCTTTTATCACTGCTGTGGAGGTGTGAGAAGGTGGCTATTAGCAGCCGGTTTCTCCGCTGTCAGGTGGAGTGGCTGTTATTTTAGGTCTTTGAAGATAAGGCTGGGGGGGAGATGCCTCTTGGAGGAGAAGGGGTTCAGAGCAATTGTTTCATGTTGCGAAGCCCAGGAAAGGTCACTGGTATGTTCTGGTTCTTCAGCTGCTCTAAGCATCAGTCAGCCACAGAGTTGAGAAACAAAGGAGGGGAGCCAGTCCTTGTCCAGGAGGAGCTGGGTCCACAGGGGAGGACAGATGCTTAGGTGATAAAGGCTCTGAAGACAGTCCTGCAGCACAGTGGAAAATAAATATGGAGCATGTCACCCACGTGGGGAAAGTATGTGTGGATGGTGTGTACCCCGTGCTGGGCGGGGCTTTCCACTGGGGCCAGTTTCATGAGGCAGAGGAGCCCTCAGAGGAGGGAT
>NW_023244507.1:0-1713 GCF_002007445.2 Ailuropoda melanoleuca
ACGCCGGGATCACGCCCTGAGCCGAAGGCAGACGCTTAACCGCTGTGCCACCCAGGCGCCCCCAGAAAGTATTTTCTTTCTCTGTTTATCTCCCTTCCTCTTATTACATTATTACCGTTATTCCTTTTATTACCATAATTAGGTACCAAATGCCACCTGTTCTGGTTCAAGAAAAGTGCAGAGCCGGGTCTCTCCCTTAAGTAAGCCCTGGCCCCAGATGGACCAGTCTTGATACAGTCATTTAAAAAGCTAATTTCCATTACCAAGATAATAACAAGGCATTCTAGTCTATATCTGCTTCTTATTAAGAAAGTGATTCACTTCCTAACCACTTGAACAACCTCACTTCCCTTTCCTTTTCTCTCCTAGTCTCTCCTACTATGCAACTTTGCTGGAGCTCCTCTCTTTCTCCCCCAACTCTCAGATATCTCCCAGAAATGCTTCCATTCTCCCCAATGCCCACCTCAGTCATTGTCATCAGAATATTTTCAACTCCCCCTGCCCCATACGCAGCGTTAACACCACTGGACCCAGAGTAACTGCCAGGCCTTCCCTTCTGGTTGC
The DNA here is from genome assembly GCF_002007445.2 of Ailuropoda melanoleuca. Lineage (NCBI taxonomy): Eukaryota > Metazoa > Chordata > Mammalia > Carnivora > Ursidae > Ailuropoda > Ailuropoda melanoleuca. Next base: position 565 of record NW_023244507.1, read on the forward strand.
ATCCATGTCCTGGGGAAGCATAGGAAAACTCTGGACTTTCTAACATTATTTCTTGAGAATCTTTGAATTTATGACATTTGTTTCTTTCTGGACTCTCTTTCATCCTTTCATGAGGTGCTGTCTTCCTGTCTAGCAGCTTGCATAAAAAGTTTGTTGCAAGCAGAAGAAACAGCATATACAAAGGCCCTGAGGTAGGAACAAGCTTGGCATGGTCAGAGAACAAGAATAAAGTCATCATGGCTGGAGTAACTGGGAGGTGACTAGCAGGTGAGAAGTTGGGAGATAGATGATGATCAGATCACCCAGGGTCTTAGAGGCCCTGATAAGGAATTTGGGTTTGAATCCGAGTGTGATAAGTAGCCCCAAAAAGCTTTAACCATGATTTAACTTGTGGCCTACAAAGATCATCTGGAGAGGCTCAGTAGAACAGAAGAGGTGAAACTAGTTTGGGAGGCCAGTTAAGAGTGGGTACACTGGTACACATGTGAGATCCTGGTAGCTGGCGGCATAGAAGGAAAAAGGGGTGGAATTGTTGGCATACATGTTGGAGATAGGGCCAGTAGTGCTGGACGGTGAGCATGGGTGAGAAGCAAAAAGTGGAGCCAATGAGAACTTCTAGAATTTTGGCTGGAGCAACTGGGTAGATGGTGATGCCATTTATTAAGAGAGATCGACTAGCCAGGGAGGGAGTACAAAGAGTTCTGTATTGGTGAAGCAGTCACAGAGGCAATTAGACATGTGAGTCAGAGTCTCCAGGAGAAGTCAGCACTGAAGGTTAAAATTTGGAGTTCAGCAGTTTCCTCTCCCACTCCCCCTGCTTGTGTTCCCTCTCTTGCTGGCTGTTTCTGTCAAATAAATAAATAAAATCTTAAAAAAAAATTTGGAGTTCAGCAGATGCTACTAAAGTCAAGGGAGTCAAGCCCATATTTGAAAGTAACCAGGAGAGTGGATCTTAAAAGTTCTCATCATAAGAAAAAAATTTTTAACTATGTATAGTAACAGATGGTAACTGGACTTACTGTGGTGACCATTTTGCAACACTGAATCATTATGTCATCTATCTGAAACTATTATAATGTTATGTCCCTTATACCTCAAAAAAAAAAAAAAAAAAAGGAAAAAGTCAAGGGAGGGTAGCTAGATAGAGGC
>NW_023244509.1:0-1714 GCF_002007445.2 Ailuropoda melanoleuca
CACAACGCCGGGATCACGCCCTGAGCTGAAGGCAGACGCTTAACCGCTGTGCCACCCAGGCGCCCCTATACATAGATTTTCAACTGTGCAGGGGGTTGGTGCTCCTCTGTATTGTTCAAGAGTCAACTGTATTAAAAATTATGACAAATGGAATAAAGGAAAAGCTTTATAAGATGGTTTGAGAAGCTACTGATTTATGATTTAGATTGTGGGTAAAGGAATGCCTTTTATAGGAAGTGACATTTAAGAGACTTGAAGACAAAGCAGGCAAAAGGCATTCAGGTGGCAAGGCCACATGATAGGAGTCTCAGTCCCCACCCCACCCTTCTTTGCCTTGTTTCGTCAAACATCTCTTTTGCCAGTTGGCTCAATGTTAGGGTTTGTCAATAGATGGCTCTGCGGGAACAATGGAAGGGGATAGTGATGGGAAAGTACTTCCTTTATGGGTGCTAATTCTCTTTTTATTCAGTGTGGGAGCCAGTGGCCCAGTGAGTATATGGAAGACGCATTGACACTCCTCTCAGGGGTCTTTGGGACCTGTCCCAGCTAGCTGCATCCTCAGACTACACTCTCCCCAGCCTGCAGCTGCTTCCCTGGCAGCTTTAGCTGGAGCAGCTTACAGATGTTTCTAGAAGTGGCAGATATACAGAATACCAATTAAACAAAAAATAATTTTTAGTGTTAAGTATGCTCCATGCATTATTTCGGACTGCTTGTATTTGCTAAATCTGGCGATACCAGCTGTTTCCCCACCTGGTGGACCACTGCTACAGAGCCTGTTCATGTTCTCTGGCAACAGATGACTTCTATGGACAGCTATGGCCCATGCCCTCTGGCATGTTTCTTCACCAGGCTGCACGTGCTGTGGTAACCAAGTCCCCTCGGAAGAGGTCAGAATCTCAGGGCTTTCCTAAACCCCTAGTTCCTTCATTGTCCACTGTTTTGTAAGTAGTAGCTGCTTTTATTTTCACCTGTGACTTCCAGATCCCTTTAACTAACAGTCCTTGTTTTACCCCTTTTAGTAGTTAACCACCTCTTACTATTTAGCAACTATTTATATTAAAATTTCCTTTTTGGGGCACCTGGGTGGCTCAGTCAGTTAAGCTTCTGCCTTCAGCTCAGGTCATGATCCCAGGATCCTGGGATCCAGCCCGGTGTCCGAGCTCCCTGCCCAGCGGGGAGCCTGTTTCTCCCTCTCCCTCTGCTGCTCTCCCTGCTTGTGCTCTGTCAGATAAATAAATAAAAATGTTAAAAAAAAATTTCCTTTTCAAATTTTTAGTGTTGGTCTCTGTCTCCTGACCGAAAGTGTTTACTTATTCAAGAAACTTAGAGTTGGAGCAGAAGGGCTTATGGGAGAGTGGAGAATAGCTTGCTATGAAGTTGGAAAATTGCACAGAAGGCAATACAGACCATATTATTTAAAGATTTTACTTTAAAGTAATCTCCACACCCAACCTGGGGCTTGAACTCACAACTCCAAGATCAAGAGTCTCATGCTCTACCCACTGAGCCAGCCAGGCACCCCCCTTATTAAAGATTTTAGATTACATCTTAAATGCAATTTGAAGCAAAGACTTTCAAGCGGGGGTGGAGGGGGTGTGTGTGTCCCAATTGGATTACTTCTTTTAAAGACTCTTTTGGGCTTCTGGGGCGCCTGGGTGGCACAGCAGTTAAGCGTCTGCCTTCGGCTCAGGGCGTGATCCCAGCGTTATGG
>NW_023244510.1:0-1714 GCF_002007445.2 Ailuropoda melanoleuca
ATGCTAAGTGAAATAAGTCAGTCAGAGAAAGACAAATACCATATGATTTCACGCATACATGGAATTTAAGAAACAAAACAAATGAGCAAAGGGGGAAAAAAGAGAGAGAGAGGCAAACCAAGAAACAGACTCTTAACTATAGAGTTACCAGAGGGAAGGTGAGTGGGGGATGGGTTAAATAGGGGATGGGGTTTAAGGACTGAACTTGTCATGATGAGCTCAGGGTGATGTACAGAAGTGTTTAATCACTATATTGTACACCTGAAACTAATATAATACTGTATGTTAACTAACTGGAATTTAAATAAACTAAAAAAAATACAGGCACATATACTATATGATACATATTTAAAACATTCTCAAAGAGATACAACACTGGTAATGGAGAACAGATCAGTGGTTGCCAGGGGTTAAGGGTGGGAGGAGAATGTGATTTCAAGGGGGATTTTTTGGATTGATATAATGAAACTATTCTGAATCCTTATTGTGGTGATGGTTATACAAATATACACTATGTTACAATTCGTAGAACTACATACCAAAAAAGGCCAGTTTTACTATACGTTAATCTAAAAAAAATCATTTTTATAGATTTTATTTATATATTTGACAGAGAGAGAGACAGAGAGCGAGTGCAAGTAGGCAGAGCACAGGCAGAAGGAGAAGGAGAGGCAGAGAGCCTGATGTGGGGCTCAATCTCAGGACCCTGGGATCATGACCAGAGCCAAAGGCAGATGCTTAACTGGCTGAGCCACCCAGGCACCCCTAAAAAAATTAATTTTTAATTAAAAATAGATATATAGATATAAAGCAGCAGCTCCAATTTGGCAAGAGAAAAACGGATACACAGTAAACACATTTGAATGGCTGCTCATGGTGGTGTTGGGAAATGGAAGTGGGAATAAGAATAAAATAGAACAAAGAAAATAAGGCAGGAGAGTCCGTGATGATAATGGCCATGAAATAAAGTCTGATGGCTGGATGGAAAGAAAAGAGAGAAGGAAGAAAGTACAGAAGGAAACAAATAAGGGAGTGATGGAGACGGAGCTGGATGCGTCCTTCCAGAGCTGTACAAGGGAGAAAAAGCCCTGACGACTAGACCAAACTCTGGTCCCTGAAAAAGGTCTGCAGTGCTGTGGAGATGGGTTCATGAGCCACAACAGCCAGACACCATCCAACGTTACAGTACAAGTCCCTTCCCTGCTCTGACTTCTGCCTTACCAGCTGCCTGATCTGATTATACTATGGCTTCTCTTGCAGTACTGCCAACAGCCAGAGAACTCTAAGCCATTTGACAACAGTTCTAATCTTCCCAGCAAAGCAGCAATTTAGCATCCCAGCATGTAAATAAGTCTCCTGGGAATTTTATTAGCAAGTCAGCTGCCCCTCTGATCAGTTCTGGAGCCGTAACTCAATTTCTGGAACTTCAATGCTATTTACAAAGACATCCGCTCTCCGTCTAAAACCAGACCTTGGGGACGCCTGGGTGGCTCAGGCGGTTAAGCGTCTGCCTTCAGGTTGGCCCATGATCCTAGGGTCCTGAGATCGAGTCCCACATCAGGCTCCTAGCTCAGCAGGAAGCCTACTTCTCTCTCTGCCTCTGCTGCTCCCCCTGCTTGTGCTCTCACTCACTCGCTCTCTCTCTGACAAATAAATAACATCTTAAAAAATAAATAAAATAAAATAAAATAAAATAAAATAAAATAAAATAAAA
>NW_023244511.1:0-473 GCF_002007445.2 Ailuropoda melanoleuca
TGGAAGGTTTCCTTGCAAGCAACAAGGGACTCCCAGTGGAGTGGAGCACAGGGGGTTGGGGAACAGTGGGGTTTGACTGTGTCTCCTAGAACCCCGGGGGGAGGAAAGGATAGGACTTTATCCTGAGCAATGAGATTTTCAGTGATTATACTTCAAAGTCAAGATAAAGTCTGGAAGATAGGTACCAAAATTGCTCTGCAAATTCTAGAGGGAGAATTACAACAGATAAATGGGCTTTAGGGTGGAGATGGCATTTGAGATGGAAATTTAGGAGTGGATATAAATTAATAAAGGGGCTCAGAGTGTGGAAAAGGCCATTTGAGACTGATGTAGCAATAGGACACAGATCAAAGCATTTGGTTCAAGTAAGCACAGGGGAAGAAAAGCAGTTTATCTGATAAAAGTTATTACAGTATTCCCTATGACGTAATATAACACAGCCATTAAAAATCATGTTCATGAATAGTTTTAAT
>NW_023244511.1:495-1091 GCF_002007445.2 Ailuropoda melanoleuca
GATACAAGGAATGTTCACAGCAGAATAAGTAAAAAAAAAAAAAAAACAAACCCGTATCTGGTGTGACCTAACCATGGAGGGTAGCTGGAAGGAACACTTCTCAAAATATCCTGTAGGGGAAACTCCGGTCATTTTGGTCCCTTTATTCTACTTTTCATCATTCTCAAATGAACACATCTTACTGTTTTTAATAAAAACAATCTATGTACACTGTTTCTTTAAAATAGACAACAGATCTGCTACCGGGTGAGGACAATCGAAAGCTGTCAAGTTTTAGTCAGGGGAACGCCCTGACAGGAGCCGGGCAGAGGTGGCCCTGGCGTCAGCAGGTGGACCCCACTGCGAAGGAAGGATGGTTAACAGTTAGGCTAAGTCCAAGTGGGAAATCACGAGGAGAGTGCAAGTCCAGTGAGGGCGGCAACAGCCATGAGGACGCCATCGTCTTCTCCAGCCACCGTAACCCCAAACTCCGCCATAGTTACTGGTACCCAGCAGGCCTCCATTAATGTTGAATGAATGAACGATGGCGTGGCAGTGATGGTCTCAGGGCTACAATTCCCTTCCCACTCTCCTCTGCCTGTGAAACCCTAGCTATT
>NW_023244512.1:0-1714 GCF_002007445.2 Ailuropoda melanoleuca
GATCCCATAACGCCAGGATCATGCCCTGAGCCGAAGGCAGACGCTTAACAACTGTGCCACCCAGGTGCCCCTGCCTTCTTGTCTTCTTAGTCCCAGATATTTAGTTCTCCAAAGGGACATGGTGCCAGAGGTTAAATTTTATGATTCCAGGACCTGGACATGCCTCATCTCTAACCCACTGAGCTGTAATGGTCTGTAAGAGACACAGACATGGTGGAGACTATGAAGAGCCTATTTAGATCAAAGGATCCCTCATGACTTCTGTTATTGAGTTGAGAAATTAGAACTGTAGTGGGGTGACTGGGTGGTTCAGTTGGTTGAGCGCCCGACTCTTGATTTTGGCTTAGGTCATGATCTCAGGGTTGTGAGATCAGGCCCTATGTCTGGTTCTGTGCTTGCTGGGCATGGAGCCTGCTTGAGATTCTCTCTCTCCCTCTCCCTCTGCCTCTCCCCCACCTCCCTCTTTCCAAAAAAAGAAACCAAAAAACTGTAGTTCATTTTAGGTGGTTGTTTAAAATAACTGAGGTAGATAATTTTTGAAAATTACCCCAGGCAAACACATACAAGTATATATTATTTATGAAACATTGGCTTCTTTGGGGGCACTCTTTCTGCTCCTAGAATCTTGAAATACAGATAGTTGCCCCGTGACCATATTTTGAAGGCATTCCTAAGATTGTGATTTCTGAAGAATGCATTTCCCACTGGGCTGTCACAGTGCTGTTCTTTTCTCCTTCCTGGCTTGAGTCTCTTACCATTAGAGTCATGACTTTTTAATTAGACAACAAAACCACACTGCCTGTGGAAGAGCATCCTTTAAATCCATGTGCAAAGCATGATGAGTGTCTTGTAACTGATCAAGGTCCTCTCTCTGTGTTGGCAGCTATGAGCCTCAGAGGCAGAGCTGGGACCCAGCCTTGATGTATGTGTCATTCTTTATTCTCATCATCTTTCCTATTATCATTTGCCCAGTTTGTTGACTTATGATTTTACTGTTACGGGCTGAATTGTGTCCAGGGCCCTAAAATTCATATGTGGAAGACCTAACTCCCAGTACTTCGGAATACAATAGAGACTGGATCTTTAAATAAGTAATTAAGTAAAAAGAGGTCATTAGGGTAAGCCCTCATCCAGTATGATTGGTGTCCCTCTAAGAAGAGGAAATTTGAGCACAAACCTGTACAGAAGGAAGACCATGTGAAGTCACAGAGAGAAGATGGCCATTGGTAAGCCAGGTAGAGAGGCCTCAGAAGAAACGTGTCCGAATTGTGAGAAAATAAATTACCGTTGTTCAAGCCTCCCAATCTGTAGTACTCTGTTACAGCAGCCAGTGATGGGTGAATTGTATATCTGTCCCCCACTCCCAGAGCCAGAAAGACAGGTCTTACCAGAAACCGCCCCTGACAGCACCTTGATCTTGGACTTCTAGCCACAAGAACTGTGAGAAAATAATTTTCTTCTTATAATTATTAAACCCCCATTTCTCTGAGTGGTGCCTCAGGGCAAACAAACCAATGGCAATGAAGCTCTGCCCTTGAGAAGGAGTGGGTTACACGGAGCAGATGGATCAGAAAACGGTCTGAGGTCCAACTGACACTATTAGGTCACAGGGACATTTTTGTCGTTCAGTGCAATGGACTGAATATTTGTGTGCCCCCAAATTCAGCTGTTGAAATCCTAACTCTCCATGCAGTGCTATTAGGAGGTGGGGGGG
>NW_023244513.1:0-1714 GCF_002007445.2 Ailuropoda melanoleuca
CTGTCTCTATCTCTGTCGAATGAATAAATAAATAAAATCTTTAAAAATAAATAAATAAATAAATAAATAAAAATAAAAAATAAAAAAAATAATCTTAAAATAAAAAACCAAAACACTAATTATAGATACATGTTCATGGGGGGAGGGGGTGTCAGAAAAATATGAAAAAACACAAAAAAATAATAACCTATAGATGGCCCTTGCCAACATTCGTGGACATATGTATCCAATCTTTTCTATACATAAATATATACTTGTAAATATTTTTCTTTATAAAGATGAGATCTTTGTGTATTAATTTTAGTACTCGACTTTTTTCACTTAATAGAGCTTATCTAACAGGATTAACTGAAATCATCTTTCACTACTTGGCAGAATACACTTTAGATTAAGAGGATATAGGATATAAAGAAGGTAACTACACCAACTACTACTTGATACTAGCTTATCAAAAAAATTTACTCTTTTCAAAAAAGATGAGTCATTAGTTGTGTGATATCTCTTTGAAGAGGATTATGTACAAATACATTTATAAGGGTGAAAAAAATCCATCAGATGCAAATATAGTCAACTTCTAAGTTTCTTGTTTGCTCATTAGATTTAATTAGCAGTAACAAAAAAGCCTAGCACCACTTCATATCCATTAGGACAGTCATTATCAAAAACAAACCAAAAACGGAAAATAACATGCATTGACAAGGATGTAAAGAAATTGGAACCCTCATGTATTGCTGGTATAAATATAAAATGGTGCAGTTGCTGTGGAAAACAGTTTGGCAGTTCCTCAAAAAGTTAAAACCAAATTACCATATGACCCAGCAAGTCCACTCGTAGGCATACACTCAAAAGAACTGAAAGCAGAGATTCAAACAGATACTTGTAAACAAATATTCACAGCACCATTATTCACAACAACCAAAAGGTGGAAACAACCCAAGAATCCATCAACAGATGAACAGACAAAACACCTTACACACACCCACAGGAATATTATTCAACCATAAAAAGGAATGAAATTTTGATACATGGTACAATATGGATGGGCCTTGGAAAAACATTAAGTAAAATAAACCGAACGCAGTATCAAAAATTCTGTATAATTTTCCCTTATATGAGGTACTTGGAATGAGCAAATTCATAGAGAGAAAGTAGAATTTACCAGAGATAAATAGGAAGGAATGGCAAGTTTTGTTTAATGGGTACAGGGTATTCTGTTTGGGTTGATGAAAATGTTCTGGAAACAGTGGTGATGGCTGCACAATGCTGTGAATGTACTTACTGCCACTGAATAGTACACTTAAATATGGTTAAAATGGTAAATTTTATGTATAGTTTACCTGCCCCCCTCCAAAAAAAGCGTAAGGGGCCCATTTCACACTGTCAGCTAAATATGAGTCACGAAGGTTATGATCTCTACGCTCACAATTCACAACTGCACTCTAATTCCAGTCCAGACTAACGTGAAGGAAGGTAGAATTATCACGTACGCCCTCACGTTCCCTCTGGTTAAAATTCTCTTCCATGTGTAAAGCCTATGAATGCAAAGGAAATAGCCAGTATGACAAGAGCATGTGGGCCAGTGAATAAGGGAGCTGCTAAAGCAGGCAAATGTCCTCATGGAGCTGGCAGTGAGAACTCAGAGCAATCTACAAAATGCCCCATAGAGGGGGAGGCTAAGCAAGAGGACTCCTTCAACAGATATCCGAAGTTACAA
>NW_023244514.1:0-724 GCF_002007445.2 Ailuropoda melanoleuca
CTAACCTATTGTGTTCACATTTGGGGGCTGAGCTTTTTTGTGTTTGAGGTGGTTTAAGAATGTTCCAGATGTTTTTGAGGAACATTTTGTAAAAATACTCATTTAAGTGTTAAACTCTAAGGCTTAAAGAGAGCATGTCTATTTATATTTTTCTGTATGAGTACTGAACATGTTAGTGCTCGATGCTTCGGGTGATAATCAGATTATTCTATGACGACATGACAGCGGATGAGAGGAAGGAAGAGCACAAACTAGTTGACAGCATCTTCCAGAGAGTCTATTTTTATCATTTTTAAATACAAACACTGTCTCACGTGAACCCAGTTCCTTTCATCTCAACTTTTACTATGATTACTGACATTATTATGGTGGTTCACAGTTGTGTGGTAAAATCAAAGCCTAGGACCAAAAGCCAAAGATAGGTTTCTAGTACCACCTTGTGGCTAACCTATTAATACACATTTTAAGCTGATCACTACAAAGTATTAGCAAAATATGCATTTTTCGAACCATATATAATTACGTATGTAACAAATGATAGAGCAGGAAGAAATTTTACAGTTACTTATACCTCAGGTGATAGGAACAGATTTCATTCCACAGATGCACAGGACTTAATTTCTCTCTAAATAACCTAATCTCAGTTAATTCAGGGGCCCCCTAGTCCATCCCTAGGCTTGCTTCTTAATTCTGGAGGATTTAAAGGATGTCAAGTCATCAGGAA
>NW_023244514.1:767-8379 GCF_002007445.2 Ailuropoda melanoleuca
CAAGGGAAGACATTTCTGATCCTCGGTTGTCAAATAATATAAGTCACTCCTGTGTCCTTCGTTGCATGTCCCCAGCTGCAAGACACCTTCAGGTCTGGTGTGTAACTGCTAATTCTGCACCCCACGGAACCCCACCTGCCTTGGCACATCACATCACCATTCTTTCCTGGCCTGTCTCCCTGGGGCTCCACCTGTCAGGCAGATCAATGTCATTCTGTTCTAGGGTCTCCCAAACCACACAGAATTTGTGTTTTGTTCTCTTCTAGGACAGGAGGGCTCAGGCTCCTTCATAGTGACTCATGGGCATGTTAGTACGTGACTCCTTCCTCTCCCAAGCCTCCCTATTTCTGCCATCCACAGCCCCTGGCAACCCTTCTTCTGCTCTGCTTCAATGAGTTTGACCTTTTTTATTTTTTAAACATTCCACATCTAAGTAATACTATGCAGGATTTGTCTTTCTCTGTCTCGCTTATCTCAGCATGAGGCCCTCCACTTTCATCCATGTTGTAGCAAAAGACAGGATTCCCTCCTTTTTTAAGGCTGAATAACATTCCATTATATATAGAGNGCCTCCCTATTTCTGCCATCCACAGCCCCTGGCAACCCTTCTTCTGCTCTGCTTCAATGAGTTTGACCTTTTTTATTTTTTAAACATTCCACATCTAAGTAATACTATGCAGGATTTGTCTTTCTCTGTCTCGCTTATCTCAGCATGAGGCCCTCCACTTTCATCCATGTTGTAGCAAAAGACAGGATTCCCTCCTTTTTTAAGGCTGAATAACATTCCATTATATATAGAGAGAATACATATATCACATTTTCTTGATCTATTCATCCATTGACAGACAATTAGGTTGTTTCCGTATCTTGGCTATTGTGAATAATGCTGCAATGAACATGGGAGTACAGATATCTCTTCCAGATAATGGTTCCATCTCCTTTGGATATATACCCAGAAGTAGGAAAGCTGGATCATATGATAGTTCTATTTTTAATTTCTTGAGGAAACTCCATTCAATTTTTCCATTAAGAAGCTACAAGACTACTCAGCTATCAAAAAGAACGACTTCTCAACATTTGCTGCAACATGGACAGCACCGGAGGAGATAATGCTAAGTGAAATAAGTCAAGCAGAGAAAGACAATTATCATATGGTTTCTCTCATCTATGGAACATAAGAACTAGGAAGATCGGTAGGGGAAGAAAGGGATAAAGAAAGAGGGGGTGATTAGAAGGGGGAATGAAGCATGAGAGACTATGGACTCTGAGAAACAAACTGAGGGCTTCAGAGGGGAGGGGGTGGGGAATGGGATAGACTGATGATGGGTATTAAGAAGGGCACATATTGCATGGTGCCCTGGGTGTTATACACAACTAATGAATCATCGAACTTTACATCAGAAACCAGGGGTGTACTGTACGGTGACTAACATAATATAATAAAAAAAATATTATAATAAAAAAAGTGGTTATGGTACCATTAGGTAAGGCCTACAAACATATAGCTGAGAAACAACAGTGTACAGGAACCATTTTACATCGTGCAATATCTTTGGTTAATGTGGAATCCCTATCGGTGGTGGTTGTGGCAATGTAACGAAAATGGCATAAACTTATCTGTGAGAAACAACAGCGTACAGGAACCCACTTAGCCCTAACATCATCATTTGTGAATACGGAAGCATTAACCAAAGTGGTTGTGGAAGCCTGACAAAAGTGCCAATTATCTCGGAGACACACCTATACAAGGAAAGACCAACAAACATCATCTTTCACGAGTAAGGAAGGGTTCACCATAGTGGTATGGAAACATGAACATTGTGCCACATTCTTATATGTAATAGACAACAGTGTCTGGGAACTGTCCTTCAACTAAAGCTCCCTCATGGAAAGGTATCCCTTCTCAAAATTGGGGACAGATTTGCCTCCTCCGGACATTTCACGTCAATAGAATCACATAGCTGGTCATTTATGACTGAATTCTGCCACTCAACATGTTTTGTATTCCTAGGGAAACGTCCACAACTTTATCTATAGGAAACAACGGTGTCAAGATAATGTCCACCAGTAACATCATCCATTGAGAATAGTGAAGCCTGAATCAAAGTGGTTGTGGAAGCATTAGGAAAGGTCTTCGTACATATGTGTAATCAACTCCAGTGTACAGGAACCGCCCTCAATTAACATCACCCTTATGATTCTACAACCCTTCAGAAAATAGGGGGTGTATGAATCACCAAAGGGTTAGGGTTAGGGTTAGGGTATGGGTACGGGTACAGGTTAGGGTACAGGTACGGGTTAGGGTACGGGTACCGGTTAGGGTACGGGTACGGGTTAGGGTACGGGTACAGGTTAGGGTACAGGTACGGGTTAGGGTACGGGTACCGGTTAGGGTACGGGTACGGGTTAGGGTACGGGTACAGGTTAGGGTTTAGGGTTTGGGTTCGGTTTCAGGTTCGGGTTCGGGTTGGGGTTCGGGGTTAGGGTTAGGGGTACTCCTCATGGTGGACACAGGGTCACTTAGTATGCCTTCACCAACCACCAGCTGCCGGGCCTGTGTGCCTCTCCGGGAAGGCCGGAGGGTGGTGGTCCTCCAGGTCCGCAGCGCCCCGCGCTGGTAGGATGTGTCCATGCAGCAAGCACATGGCGATGATCAGCCGCTTCTGTGAGCAACGCTTCCTCCGTGAGGTGGATGACCTGGTGTGCGCGGGTGTGGACATGAAGTTCCGCGACCACGTGGGTGTGGAGATCCTGTCCCCCCTTTGTCACCCTGTACCCCAGTTTCTACTGGGTGGCCAATGAGAACTTCAGCTACGCGCACCGGCTGCAGTCCCAGGCCCATGTCCCCAGGGACCAGGGCAACTTTTACTATATGGGGGCCTTTTTGGGGGGGTCAGTGGTGGAGGTTCACTGACTGACATTGGCCTGTCACCAGGCAATGGGGGTCGACCTGGCCAATGGGATGGAGGCCATGTGGCCGGATGAGAGCCACCTGAACCACAAGCCCACCAAGCCCCAGAGGCCACGTGGGACCTGAGGCTGCTGGGCTGCCCTCCCCCCACCAGGGTCATGAAGATGCTGAGATTCAGGCAGTGCCCAAGAATCACCAGGACATCCAGAACGCATGAGGGGCTTGCCCCATCTCCGTCAGCATTGCCTCTCTGAGCGGAGCCATAGAGCATGTTCCTTCTTCTGTCCCCTCAACTGTGGAGTCCAGCACTGCCCACTTGGGCATGTCCAGGGCCCCTAGCCACCCCCATGCACAGGAGGCCTGCCCGGGGCACAAGTTCCTTTCTTTGTGGTCAGTGCACTTCAATCATTTCTGGGTCATTTGCAGCTGCGAACAGCTCCAGTTTTATGTCGAATGTTTTTCTGTGTCAATGCTGAGCAACCATCTTTAAAAAGAACAATTGAGGGAAAAGGTTTTCTCCCTGGTTCTAAACAGACATCGCCTGGTGGGCTGGGAGTGGCCCTGCAGCAGCCTTGGAGCCAGAACGGGCCCTCGCTGGGTCTTCCTCCCAGTCCCTGCACCTCACAGCAGCCATGGGCCTTCAGGGTCAGGGGTGCACTGAGCCACCTCTCAGACCCCCAGTCCCCTGACTGCCAGAGGCTGTGACCCCTAGCATGGCCTCGAGGAGCGTGGAGCCCTCTGGGTTATTTCTGGTTCCTGCCTTGGTTTTAAATAGCTATTTCTGTGCTGGTGTTTGTGAGATGTGGGCACAGGCTCCATCTGGATGCGCGTCCTGTTGGGATCCCTCAGTGCCCACTGGAGGGTTTGCACTTGTGGACTCTCTCTGCACTATGTGTTAGCAAGCATTCACTGAGTGCCTACTGTGAGCCCGGTCACCAAAAGGGGGCAGAGTGTGAGAGCAAGAACCAAGATACAGGATCCCTGATCCTGGGCCCTCCGGGACTCGCAGTAGCTCCGGCCTCCTGACTCACTATTTTCCTATTGTGGTGTAATAGACATACGACTGATACCGTTGAGCACGTTTCAGGGTACAATTCAGTGGCAGTACATTCACTGCTCTGCACCTGCCACCTCCATCCATCACCACAACTTCATTGTCATCCCAAACTGAACCTCTATCCGTAAGACCCTAACCCCCATTCCCCCTCCCCAGGCCCCGACACCCAGCAGCTCCTTCCACCTCTATGAATCGGAGTGCTCTCCATCCCTCATAAGTGGGTTCCTCCAGTATTGGTCCTTTAGGGACTGGCTTATTTCACATAACACAGTGGCCTAAGGTCTGTCCCCATGAGCCTGGACCTGACCCACTTTTCCCCCAAAGGAGTGGCTCAGCCCTCTCCTGCCTAAGCTGAGCCTCAACTGCTCCCCTCTGCTCCCTCATCTTCCTTCTCAGCCTGAAGGTGATCCCAGCCAATGTGCAGCTTTGAAGACCTGTTCAGTGCAGATGCCGGACATCCCCCCCCAGGGCCTCGCGGCCTCACCTACCCCATCTGTCCACATCAGGTGCCTGCAACCCCCACCAGCCAGCCACCTGCACCTTCCACAGGTGTCCCCATCTCAGAAGAGGGAAACACCAAGTCCAGACCCTTGGAGTCCTCTGTGACTTCTTGCTTACACCGACTCTCCCAGTAGTGAGGTGGCTACTGGAGGGCATTCGATGTCCTAAACATCTAAAGGCATATGTGAGTCTCTGCTGCCCAGGGCAATGGGTAACAGTTGGGGCAAACAGAAACCAAGCCGACTCACTGGAAGAAAGGCTGAGTGATGAGGAGTGTTAGGGAAGAAGGGCCTGGAAGCTCTGACTGCCCCCACCTGACCTTCAGATGCTCCCCAGTTCCTCNTTCCCCAGTTCCTTCTGTTCCTCTGGTGTCTTCCTGGAACCCTGACCTGGCTGTTTTCAGACAACTCGCCCAGTGGTACCCTCACTTTCTTGGGCGGGGGATTGCTGGAATCCTCAGTGTGTTCTGCTGCCCCACCTGGATCATATCATCTGGGCCATCTGAGGACCCAAGACTGGGGATGTGTGGCCTGGAGGGATTCTGAGCAGAGCTGGTGGGATGGAAGGGCTGCAAGGCACAGAGACAGGTTTCCAGAAAGCTACCTTCCTACAGTTTTTGAATCAAAGCACTGAGATCTTTAAAATGCAAGCAATGTTACAGCATGGGCCAGAAAAACGAATGTCCCTGTGCACCCAACACCACCTAAGCTATTGGCCATTTCTTGTCACTTGAGCTGAGTACAAAGGATTAGGAGTGGGGGCTTGAGGAAGGGGTTCTGGGCCAGACTTTGTGTTTGGGGGACAGAGGCCATCCAGACAATCTTGTGCTGGGCCTGAAGAGGGGGCCTGTGTGGAGACCCCATCTGGAGGCACTGCTGTCTGCTGATGTCCCCTCAGCCCTCCCCAGTGCACCTGCTGCTGGGGGAGCGCCTGCCCCCTCCTCCCTGCAGAGGGCTCTCTTCTGCACCAGCAGTGCCTCCTCCCCTGCCAGCCACTGCCAGCCTGCAGCCTGGGAGTGTGGACACCCTGATGGCCTCCAGCTCTGGGGGATTGCCTGCCCCCTCCCCTCTGCCTGAGGGTTCTCTCCTGCACCAGCGGTGCCTCCCCACTGCCAGTCACTGCCAGCCTGCAGCCTGGGAGCGTGGATACCCTGATGGCCTCCAGCCCTGGGGACAGAGCCAGTGCATGTGGGACCTGCTCTCCCAGCAGGCCTGAGCACCAGGCCGCCACGGTGCTCGCTCTCCTTCTGCAGGCTCACTATGCCATGCCCTCCTTCAGGCTCCCTGGGCCCAAGGCCTCCTCTGCTCGGGAACCACCCTAGGGCCCAGGCTCTATACACTGGGACTGGGAGCAGGTCATCTGGACCTTCTAGACTCGCGCTTCAGTGCCCGTGACATGGGCACTGTCCGGCCTCACAGAATGCTCAGAGGAGACCCAGTGCAGGAAGATGCAGGCCGCTGCAAGGGGAGATGCCAAGTGACCCAGAGTGAGCACACAGGCCTTGCACAAAGCACGGGGCTCATGGGGCCCAGCACAGGATGCAGGCACCTCCCACAGGTCACGTGAAATCCCGGTGAGTTTGGCCCTGGTGGGGAGGCCACCGAAGGGTTCCAGAAGAAGCAGGTGACAAGGAAGACAACAGGACAGAGCTCCCCAAGGAGGTCAATGGAAGAGTCAGAGGATCGCAGTGGCCTTTGGAAGACTCGGAGGCCCTGGAGATGTCAGCTGAATCACTGTAATTTGGTCAGAAAAGGTGTGTCACAAACCCCCATCAACACTGGATGATTTACTGTTCGTTGGTTCTAGGAATCAGTGCGTACCTGCCGTGAGAACTCACATTGCGTTAAGTCTAGGATATACTTTCTTTTCAGGACTAGATTTTTCTAGAGGAAGTGCTAAGCATGGGTCTCTCCATTTTTTTCTTTGCGCAACTGGTCTCTGTTTTAAGGAGCAGATTCCTGGTGCTCATCAACCCTGCACACCCTGAGGACTGGCCCCTGTCACCACCCATAGTGGACGTGACTGCATGGGTTGGGGGGTGCTCACTGATGAAGCCCCAGTGCTCAGTACACAGCAGGGACCCCAGATCCTCTGCTGAATGAGGGAGGGCCTGAGGGAGGATGGGAGTGAGGGAAAGAGGGAGGGAGGGAGGAGGGAAGGGGCGGAGGGGAAGGAAAGAGGCAGGGGGAATGAAATGACGGAGTGAATACATGATGTAGGGATGGAGGGAGTGAAACCATGGAAGTAGGGTCCCAACATCAGGAGCCATTATTTGGGGTGAGGTCCGAGGGCATCATAGACCAGGCCCTGGTTGGTGGCTCAGGGCACGTCCAACTGTCCTCGCAGTGCGGACCATCCTTCTCGGACCTGCTGTCATCCTGGATCCTTTCCACCTCCTCCTCGAAAAATTCTGAATGTTCCCAGGAACAGGGTGGCAGGAGGGGAGTCTCAGGAGGGGCTTCCCAGATCCTGTGCCCCAGAGGCAGCTGTGACAGTAGCTACAGGGCATTGTATCATGAAGACAGGGACCAAGGATCCCATCCATCTCCTTGGGCATTAGTGTTGGTGCATAGCCTGCTCTCTCCACCACTGCTGTGATGAACATTCCTGAAAATACATCTGTGAAAAACCGAGCGAGAGTTTCCAGGGGTGAGTCTGAGGACGAGCGTGCTAGGTGATGGGTGCACCTGTGACCTGGGATGGGCGCCGCTCACTCTCCTCCTGGACAGGGATGCCCATCACCCTTCTCTCCAGGGGACCTGTGGGGGACATTCTCCCCAGGGCTGCTGGTCCCCGGACCAGATACCTGTCAGTCGGAACGTGACCAGTGCTTCCTCCACAGGGTTTCCTTTGCCGGAGCCCTTCCCTGGGAGCTCGCACATCTCTGACACATACTCCCCGCATGCCTATCCTCCCCCTTGGACTTGCATGTGTTTGGTCTCTGTCCCTGTGGAACCCAGTGACTTGGAGCACGGTTTGGACCAGAGGCAGGGGAAACCTTTCTCTGGCCTTGGGTTGTGAGCAATGCTTTTGCCCTNAGCAATGCTTTTGCCCTTTGTGTTGTGTCTACTAACATTCTGCATTTCCCTGGTTTCTGTGTGGGTCACAGGAAGAGCCAGCTGTTTCCTGTCTGAGGTCAGGCC